>NC_051077.1:54091312-54113812 GCF_004664715.2 Peromyscus leucopus
GGCACCGCGTGCGGGTGGCGGGCGGCGCAGGCACGTACCCATCTCAGGACAAACGTCTTCACTAAGGGTAAACCTAGTCCCCTTGCCACCGTGGACTGACCAAGGTGGGCAGGGAGGGAGGGGGAGGAGAGGAGGGAGGAGTGTGCATGGCGGGGGCGGGGGAGGCGCAGAAAGGGGACAGCGAGTGACAGGGAGAACGAGAGAGAGAGAGAGAGAGAGAGAGAGAGAGAGAGAGAGAGAGAGAGAGAGAGAGAGAGAGAGAGGAGAGAGAGAGGGAGGGGAGAGAAAGAGAGAGAGAAACGTCAGTGCAGACGGACGGACAGACAGACAGCCTCCCACTCCGGGAACACAGGGACACTAAAAGCAGCAAGAACAGGAGGGGAAACTGAGGCTTGGGCCCCACCCGCTGTGCCTGGGGGGTGGATGACGACCTTTCCCGCTCCAGCGCGAGGACAAAGCCTGAGGCCACCAACCTCTGGCCAGCTGGCACCTTTGGGGTAATTCTGGGGGGGGGGTGTCTCCAGGGAGGGGTGCTCGGACCCGGAGCCCCGCCCTGTGGCCTCGACTGCTGAGAGCTCAGACGGGGACAGAAGCAGGACACAGACAGAGAGAAGGGGGGGGATCTGAGGCCCAGCGCCTCCCGGGCCCCCATCTCCCAGGCCCAGGTCCTTCCGCCTCTAGGACCTGCCAATCATTCCACGTCGACGCAGCGGACGCCCCGCCCCTAAGGAGCCCGCCGTGACCTCAGAGATTTCACCTAGAGCTGTCAATCATTCCCTACTCTAAAGGCACCACAGAAGTCCCGTCTCTGCGCCACCCATCAAGGGCTCCAGGACACTGGAAGTCCCTCCCCCAGGACTGTCTACAGTTCTGGCCCCTGGAGTCGGTGCGGCCCGTCCCGCAGCTGTCAATCACCCCTTGCTCCTTCGTCTTGACTCCCGCTGGCCCCGGAGGGGAGCAGAGGCGCCCTTACCCTGCGAGGCCTGCGTCTGCACGAAGGTTTTGATGAGCAGGTCGGTGGCCTGCGTGTAGAGCGACAAGGCGTAGCGCAGGGACTGGAGGTCCGGACTCTTCTCCAGGAAGGTCTTCTTGAGGCCCACGCCCCCCGCGTGGAAGTATTGCTGCGGATGGACAGGGTGAGGCTGCTGGTCTCAGCACCGCCGCGCCGCACAGGGCCCTGGGGGGAGAGGCCCTCCCTGCCCGCCCTCCCCCCCGCCCGCCCTCCCCCCCGCCCGCCGTCCCCCCGCCCGCCCTCCCTGACCACCGCCCTCCCCGCCCGCCGCCCTCCCCGCCCACCCTCCCCGCCCACCGCCCTCCCCGCCCACTGCCCTCCCCGACCACCGCCCTCCCTGACCACCGTCCGTTTACCTTGTAGACTCAGGCACCCCCAAACCTGCTTCCTCGTGCCCCGCTCACCTTGATGGTGTCCAGGGCCAGTTCGACCACGGCGCACTGCTTTGGGGTGAGGCTCTTGGCTTCTTCACGTACCATGTGATCCTATGTGGATGGCAGGGAGGGTCGGTGAGCAAAGTTGACAGCAACGTTGAGATTGTGAGTCTTGGGCGTTCATGTTGGGGGTCAAAGGATCCGTTCCACTGATCAAACGGAATCTGATCGCGTCTTTCCGCAGGGCATAAGAAGTGGGGTCCGGGTCCGGGATCTGGTGCCCTGGTCGGTCCCTAGCCTTCCCCGTGAGCCTCGGCCCCTCACCTTGAGTTTGGACAGCTGGCCCAGCTCCTTGGCGGCATTGAAGATCATCTGTGTTCCCTGTGGGAACAGAGACAGCGGGGTAACGGTGTGAACTTTCTAGATGGTTCCCCCACCCCGAGCGACCCCCAGCCTGTCTGCCATCTCGGTTCCCGTCCGAAGGGTCAGGAGCCTCCCAGTGAGATCGTGGGGCGTGTGGCCACCTGGTCCCTGGAGAAGCCGGGTTCCGTGGGAACACTGCCCACGCACTCATTCCCACCAGGGCCCCACAGTTGGAAGACATAAGACAAGCAGGCGTGTGGTGGGGGGGGGTGAGGGAGGCACCCTGGGGTGGGATTTCCTTCCCCTCAGCCGCCCCTCCGTGGTGATTCCACCCTGTCCTCCTCACGCACTGGCGTCTGGAACCCCCCCTTCCCTGAGACACCCACCAGATGGCAACGGTGGCAGGGCCTAGGCAAAAATCCCAGCTGTGCAGCCCCAGACAGGTGACCTGACCCCTCTGAGCCTGTTTCCCCCACAGAGAGGGGAACCACGGCCACCTGGTGGCCCTGAAGGGACAGGGATGTCTTTGGTGACTTGGTGGCTGTCTTGGTCTCAACACAGGCAACGCATAGCTCACAGGGTTCCAGCCTGGGAGCCAGGGTTGAGCTGGACGGCCTCAGGCAGGTGCCTTGCCCTCTCTGGGCCTGGCCTCTCCCCAACTAATTAGCATTTGTTGAGAGGAGTGCTGCCCCAGGGCGTTCTGTTGGGCTGTTCAAGGCCGGCCTGAGATGGCTTCGGTTCCGGCTACCTCAGGCCGCGTAATTCTGTGTGTTATTCTGTCCTGCGGAGGTGGAAGCCCAGGCCTTACACACGTCAGGACGGAACCCAGAATCAGGGCCTATGAGCTCATCAGGCCTCCGCAGCGCCACACACCCCAGCCTGAGGCTGTGAGCCAGAGTTACGGGAGCCCAGCTGTCTGGGCCTCAGTTTCCCCTGTTGCACCCACCTGTGCTCTGCTGAGAAGCAGGGTCCCTCTTGAGCATCCTCCACGCCTCCCACTGCCCTTCCCTACCCGCCCACAAGCAAGCCAGACAGACAGAGGAAGAAGAAATAACAGACAGGGCCACAGGACGCCCCCGACGGCACGGACCACAGAGTGGAAGGGGCAGGGAGGGAGGGGGGGGTGGGAGCCAGACAGACAGTGAGAGGCTGGGCTTACGTCTGAGTGGCTTGGCAGTTTCACCCTGCCCTGTGGAGAGAACCAGGCGGAGGTCAGAGTTCTGGCGGCTGCTGGGAGGAGACTCAGTGGAACTTCCCTACCCCCTAGCATCACGTCTGCGCTCCCTCCCAGTCACTGAAGCAGACACTCGCTCCCCAGCTAAGGCACTTGCCCTTGTCCCTGAGGGTGGACTCCTTGGCCACGGCACACGGGGGCCGCGAAGGCGGCAACCCCGCGGGGCCACGGGCGCTTGTGGCACTTGACGAGTAAGGAAAGAGAGGACACCAGGTCTCTGCGCTCACCCGACTCGCACCAAGCCTTCGCTGGGGAGGCCTGACCACGGAAAACGCCATGATAAACCTACAGGCTCCAAACTCGTTCACTGTGGACACACACATGCTCACACATGTGCACACACTCACACACACACAACACAGTCAAGCACATTCATGCACACACAAAGACACACACACACTCACACACATACATACACATGCTCATACAGACACTCGTTGCTAACACAGACAGAGACATACACAGACAGGGTCACACAGACACACATGCTCACACACATACATCCACACAGTCAAGCACATGCACTCACATATACAGACACACACATATGCTCACACAGACACATACACACTCTCACACAGACTCACATGCTCACACATGCTAGCTCAGACAGACACACAGACAGGCTCACACAGACACACATAGTCACACGTGCGCGCGCACACCCAGAGTCAGGTACATGATGCATGCACATAGAGATTCACAAATGCTCACAGACACACACATAGTGAAGCACATGCATGCACACACAGAGACACATACACATGCTTGAGTGAACACAAGCTCCTTCAGTGTGGACACACAACACTCACACGTGTGTACACACAGACACACGCACGCTCACACACACAGTCAAGCACTTGCATGCACACACAGAGATGCACTCTAGACCTTCAGACAGCTTCTGCAGATACTCAAAACCATCAAACATCATCAAATCACACATGTAGGAGGCTCGCAGGCCAGAACACACATGTTTTGCACGATCACATTCAGACTCACACATCCTTGACTGTACACAGATGCACAGCCCTGGAAAGCTGCCTGGGGAGTGGGATTTCCCTCTGCTCCAGTCATGACACAAACATCCGTTGAGTGCAGACAGAGGCCTGATGCATCCTGTGTGAGCGCACAGTCAGTCAGCAGCTGCCCACAGCCGCCTCCTTATAAGCAACAAAAACCCAGAAGTGCAGGGCCATAGGGTGTGGCCCTGGAGGCCACAGACCCCGGAATCCTGGGGCTGTGCACACTCCAGACTCTGGAGAGCGACCTGAGCTCTGGCTTCCAGTTCCTAGGGGCAAGATGAAGAGCCACCCCCCACCGTGGTCTCAGCTGACCTTTGCATGAACTACGGGAGCACTCACACCTGACACCTGACCTTTGCAAGAACTACAGGAGCACTCACACCTGACACCTGACCTTTGCATGAACTATGGGAGCACTCACACCCGACACCGACTGACCAACCGACCGACCGACCGACCGACCGACCCTCAAGCCGCGGCCTCATTACCTTTTCTAGGCCCTTGCCATGTTTTCTCAAGAGGGTGCCCTGCAGAGACAGTGTCACAGCAAGGTCAGGACCCAGGCGCATCACGCTTGCCCATGTAGGGACTGGGATGGGGGTGGGGTGGAGGTGGGGGAGGGCACTGCACTGTCTAGGGTTGGGGAAGGCTGGGGGACTGTGGGAGCTCACTCTTAAGAGGGGGGAGGGGAAAGGAGGAAGCCAGAAGAGGGAGGATGGGGGAAGAGGGAAGAGACAGACTAGGAAAAAAGAGGGAGGAGGAGGGTGGGAAGCAGGGAAGAGGAGGGAGAGAAAGAAGGGGAAGGGAGGGGAGAAATGAAGGAAGGGGAGCGGGAGAAGGAGGAGGAGGAGAAAAGAGAGCCAGAGCCAGAGAGAGCCCAAGGTAAAAGCCACTGTTAAAAAATAAGCCATTTCTGTTTGAAACCTGGAGCTTATGCAGGGACGCTTGGCTCAGTCTGGGAGGAAGGGACTGGACCTGCCTGGACTGAGTCTACCAGGTTGATCTCAATCCTCAGGGGAGGATTTGCCCTGGAGGAGGTGGGAATGGAGGGTGGGCTGGGGTAAGGGGAGGGGTGGGAGGGGAGAATAGGGGAACCCATGGCTGATATGTAGAACTGAATGGTATTGTAAAATAAAATAAAGGGGGTAAAAGACACTGGAAAAAAAATAAGCCATTTACATTTGGTGTACAAAGGAACCCACCGGACCCCAGGTTAGCATTAGACCCCACCCCACACTGAGATCTGAGCCTGATCTGTCTCTGGCACACACTTGTGGCCTGAACCAGGTAGCTTCTCTCCCAGGCTCGGCTTTCCTCATCAGACTGATTGGATTGAGACCTCGTGTCACGAAGGTGAGCTGTGACAGACACCGACTTGCCGCAAGGCGTCGGCATTGTGTGTTCCTTTATGCTATGCCTACAACTAGAACCTGGCACCGGGCGCGATGCCACGAGGTGGCTACAGACCCTAGGCTGTGCCCACTGGAACCTGAGCTTGAGACAGTAAAACGTCACGGTGGCCTTGCCTGGCCCACCAAGGGGTGTGGGGATGGGTTTACTGAGGTCTGAGGCCACTGGGTGAGCAGTGTCCGCCCCGATTGCTCCCCTTCACTCTGGCAGCTCAGAATCGTGGTATGGACCTCCACTTCCCATGCCAGGAAACGGATTCTCCCAGGCCTGGGCAAAGCTGTGGCACCCAGACTGCCTGGCAGCATGGCCGCCTCTCCCAGCGGGGCCTCCAGATGTGTTGGTGTGTGCGTGGGGCGCTAGGGGGGTCACGGGGCACACTGAGGAGACAGCATGGCCAGACCTGCATGCAGAAGGGAAGACCCCAGCCCGCCGCTGTCTACCCACCCGAGTGGATGTAGGCCCTGCCTCCGAGTCTGGGAGGGGCGTGGTCTCCCAGCCCCACCCCTCTCGATGCCCCACCCCCCAGCACACAGATACAAAGTCGGGGTGAGGGGAGGAGGGTTCACGGGTGGGGGCGGCCCCAGTCCAGACACACAGCGAAAGAACAGCGACGATGGACAGACAGACGGACAAACGGGTCTCTACTTACAATCATCTGCCAGCCGGAACGGGGGCAGGGTGGGGAGAGGGGAACAAGTCACTGTGAGTGGCCCCGGGAGGGCCCAGAGCCACCGGAAGGACACTGAGGCACGGGCAGCCCCCAGCCCCGGCCCCGCCCAGAGGACCACCTGGCTGAGGCCTCCCCACCCCCTCCTCCCGCAGCCAGCCCGGGCCGCAGCCCCTCGTCCCCTGGAGGACACACCCGGCTCCCCGCCTCAGATGTCCCCAGGCTGCCTGCCTAGAAGTCAGGAAGCCACCAGGCTAGCCGCAGACTGCCGGGCTCTGGCGGCCCTCCAGCCGTCCCGACTCCCCTGAGTGACCTGAACCCGGTGTCATTGTCCCGGCCCCCATCCTGGAGGCACCGCGTCCCCTGGCCCCCCTCAGTGTCCCGCGCGCGTCCCGCGCGTCTCACCGTCTGGTCTGTGAGCGGCGGCAGCACGATCGTCTTCTCCATGGTGTTCATCACCAGCTTCCACAGCTCCTTCAGCACGCGCTTCAGAACCGTCTTCTCGCAGATTTTGGCGAACAGGGTGAGGCTGGGGATGAGGCTGGCGTCAGGGACCGGGACCCGGGCCCCCCTCCGGGCGCAGGCGAGGTCTGGCGGGCGACCACGCATGGTGTGTGCAGGGAAGGCAGACGGGGCTGGGGGAACCTGGGCTTCGTGGTGAAGGGGGGGCTATGGCGTGGTCAAGTCAGACACTCCGGGATGCTCAGCTGCGGAAGAACGCCGCGGGGCGATCAAGGGCGGACAGGGCGGGCAAGAGGGCGAGTGAGGAGCGGGAGGGCGGACGACTCATGACTGACTCAAGGCGCCAGGGCAGGGGTGACCTGCCAGCGCGCACTTCCCAGAAGACCCCTCACCTGCCAATCACAGCCCCAAAGTGACCACCGCTCTTCACAGCCCATGCAATAGTCAATGCGCCATCCACCCCTACCCCCCACTCACCCACCCACCCCTACCCACACACACCCACCCCTACCCACACACCCACACTCACCCACCCACACAACCACACTCACCCACCCCTACCCACACCCACTCACCCACCCCCACCCACACACCCACACTCACCCACCCCTACCCCTTACACCCACACTCACCCACCCCTACCCCCCACACTCACCCACCCCTACCCCCCACACTCACCCACCCCTACTCCCCACACCCACCCAACCCTACCCACACACCCACACTCACCCCACACACCCACACTCACCCACCCCCCCACACACACTCACACTCACCCACCCCTACCCACACACCTGCCACACCAACTCCAGTGTCGTCCGTGTGACATGAACAATTATGTCAATAGTAGCGGACGGGAGACACGTGTCCCACGGGACTAAGCTCCCTGGAGGTCCCTAGCAGAGTCCCCATGTTATGCCTCCTTCTCGGGCTCCCTGGGCTATGGGTTGTGTATAACTGCTATCTGATAATGTTCTAATTAATCTATGAAGCACAGCCTAAATTAATGAATGCTTAGGTTGTGAACTATGGAGGAAAGGGGAGCTGGACACGGATCTTAATCAGACTCATGATAGCGTGACTGGTGGGCCAGGACCCAATGACCTGGTTAGGATTATGGGAAAGAATAGTCAGGAAAATAATTCCCTAGAAGATCCCCCTCTGTTACTGGAGGGCTTCTCTCCAGGTTCCCCAAGCCCTGCAGTACTTGTATATATTGTATATAGTTATTGTTCTTTTGTATATAGTTTTTCTTATGTTAGTTATAACCTTTTGCTTTTTTTCTTTTTATTAAAATAGACAAGGGGAAATGTGGTGGTATTCTAATTGTACTGAAATGTGATTTTGATTGTATGTTAATAAAGTTGCCCGAGGGTCAGAGCTATTAGAGCCATAGACAGAGTGTGGCAGTGGTGGCGCACGCCTTTAGTCCCATGGATCTCTGTGTGTTCAGGGATACAGCCAGCATTGGAGACATACGCCTTTAAGACCTGGGAGGCTGTACATTCAGACAGTGATGAGGCAGTCATGTGTTTGGGTTTACAACAAATGAGAAGGCAGAATGACTATGAAACGACTTACACACAGGGAAATAGGTCTCTTTCGGGAAGCTGGGACACCGCAGGAGGAAGGGTGAGATTTAAGCTCTGAGCTCTAATCTCTTGGCTTTCTCTTTTACATTGGTTCTGTGTTTCTTATTTAATAAGACGGTTGGTTACATCCACATCTGGCGCCCAACGAGTCTGACGCCCAACGAGGCCACCGCCATGACCAGCAGCATGTGAAGACGCCGGTAAGCCACCAGCCACGTTGCAAGGTATAGATTTATGGAAATGGATTAATTTAAGATATAAGAACAGTTAGCAAGAAGCCTGCCACTGCCATACAGTTTGTATGCAATATAAGTCTCTGTGTTTACTTGGTTGGGTCTGAGGGGCTGTGGGACTGGCGGGTGACAAAGATTTGTCCTGACTGTGGGCCAGGCAGGAAAAGTCTAGCTACACCCCTCTTCTGACAGCTCTTATAGGAATAGAGTGGAAAGAAAATGAAACTTTTGGGGGTATGATGAATCAGATACAACAGAATGAACTATTTCTCAAAAACCCCGAGCCACTAGATAAAGAAAGTTCAAGAGTCCATATTCCAGCAGGTGGAAAAGTTTTATATTAGAAGAGATACGTGGTGGAGAACTGAAGAAAGACTGAGAGAGCGTCTGCAGCATCCAAATTGGCCACGTGGGCCACGAGAACCAGAGAAGTAGGAAATAAAGTAAAAACCGCTGGGGTAAGATAAGGGACACAAGCCACAACCGCAAGAAGTCTGCACACGGCCAGTCTGCACACGGCCGGTCTGCACACGGCCAGGGACTGTGCTAAGTTCAGAGACCAGACTGCTCTTTGGGTCATAAAGTTCCTGGGGGTGAAGGGATGTGTCTAGCACTGATTAATAATTGTGTGCTTGCTGTTTTTTAAAGGTGATGTAGTGAGTTCCAGGAAAAGACACAAAGCTACACAAGAGAAACCCTGTCTCGAAAAACCAAAAAAAAAAAAAAAAAAAAAAAAAAAAGTAAAGGTGATGTAATTGAATTATTGCCAAGCTCTTGTTGCTCCTTGTATGACTTGATAATTTTCTTTTCTGTATATAAACTGCTGATTTGCAGAAGTAAAATTGTAGCAGATTCAAACCACTTCTGAGTGTGTTGTCTGTCTGTCATTCACTGAAGCCTTGCCTTCCTGACTACCCAAGTCCTGGTTCTCCTAACGTTGTGGTACCCCTGGTGGGCCAGTCCGTGGCACACACTCACACTCATCCACCCCCCTACCCACACAGCCACACTCACCCACCCCTCTACCCACACACCCACACTCACCCACCCACCCCCACACTCACCCACCCTCTACCCACACTCACCCATCCCCTACACACACACACACACACACACACACACACACACACACACACACGGACACACACACACACACTCTCACCCACCCCCTACCCACACACCCACAACACACACCCTACCCACACACCCAGTCATGCACTCATCCGTCCATCTTCCCAGGACCTGTCCACCCACAGTTTCAAGCGTCTGTCCTCTGTCCACTCTTGTAAGTGTGTTGGGACAGGGCCTGCCTCGCCCTCACGTCATCCATCTTGTGCCACCCTCCAGCCACAGGAGCAGCTGGTCAGGAATGACAGGTCTGCTCCCCCCAACCTGAGCCCCCCCAGCCCGACTCCCCCTCCACCCTCACTTGCTGTCCAGCAGGTCCATGATGGGCTGTAGCACGTTGTCTGCATCCTGGGCCACGCTGCTGCAGGCGCTGGCAGGCACGTTGCCCGTGCCCTTCACCTGGCTCAGGATGTCACCCATCTGTTTGACACACTCCTCGATGTGTGGCTGGAAGCTGGGGGACAGTGGAGAGACGCTCAACCAGGGCTCTGCGTCCCAGAGGGTGGCCCTGAGGACCTGTGGCCTGGGTTCCTGTCCCCATCACCGGGAGTTCCTTCACGGTCACTGGTGACATCTTCACTAAGGCCGGATTGGTAAGGGACGCACCTGAGCCACACAGCCAGGCCATGGGAAAGCCAGATGTGAGCTCCCAATTCTCCTAACTGAGCCTTAACTCTGCCCCTGGTGTGAGCCGAGCTGCCCAAGGCTCAGGGTCCCCGCCCCGGAGATGCCCCCCACCTGGTGGCGAACACGTGGCTGAGCTCATCCAGGACGTTGTTGAGTTTCACCTGCAGCTCCTTCAGGGTACCGCTGGCCTCGGCGTCCAGCTGAGGGAGCAAGGTCCTTAACACATCCCTGCTTTCTCATGTCCCTGGGAAGGTGTCTGGGGGGCTGGGGAGGAAACTGAGGCACAGGCAGCCAGGTCTCCCCGGTAGGTTTGCCTGCACACCCAAGCCTGCTGTCCACGATCGCAGGGACTCGTGGCGAGGGGGTGAGCCCCGCCCTAGCCGGCCCATCACTCACCTCCTTCCCGCCCATCGCCTCAAACATCTTCTCCAGCTGCACCCGGAGCTGCTGTGTGTTGTTCATGAGGATGCAGGGCTGGGGGGAGCGAGAGTCAGGCTGGTGACTCCCCACCACTCCCGGGGAACCGGGAAACTGGGGTCCCCTAGGGGATGGGAGGCAATAGCCCTGGACATGCGTGAGCTGGGGGGAGGTCCCTCGGGCCAGATAGGGAGGCTTGCAGGAACGTCCCCCGGGACACATGCCGGGCCAGCGGGTCCCACAGAGGAGTGGGAAGTCCTTGGGGTCCTCCTGCCTCTGCTGATACTGCTGACGCTACACCCCAGAGGCTCCGCTGGAAACAAACTCATGGGGAAGCATGTCCTCACTCTCACGTGCTCACACAGGACGCCCCCAGACTCACAGGCTCCAACACAGACATGTGTGACCCAGTCCTCCACACAGCTACACAAAACAGCCGGGTACAGAGACACACAGCTGTCACCCCAGCACTCAGAAGGTGAAGACAGGAGAATTGGGGATTCAAGGCTAGCCTGGGCTACACTGCTACCTGGAGTTGAGCCTGTGATGCAAGTTGAAGGCCACTTTGCCCCGCATAGCAAGATTGAGGCTAGCCTGGGGTACATGGGGAGCTCAAATCCAGCCTGGGCTCCACTGTGAGAGCTTGTCTTAAAAACCAACCAGGCAAATAACCAAGCACCAGCACCACCAGCACCACAGCCACTCTGTCAGACCCAGACACCAGACTGACCGTCAACACCGTCACACAATCGCACGAGCCCCACAGATCTATGTCCCTCACTAAACCTCATGTCATAGCTTGGGGTAGGAAGGGACCCCTGGACCCTGAGGGAAGCTGAGTGGGGTCGGGAGGGGTCAGGAGGGGTGGGGTGGGGCGGGCGCCCCCGGTCACCACTTTCTCTTTCTCCTTGGAGCAGTAGGAGGCAAAGTCCTTGGAGACGATGTCGGCATACTGCAGCAGCACATTGCTGATGGTCTGAGGGACACAGACACAGGTGAGGGCTGGGCTCTCGGGGACCCTGGTACCAGGTACCAGCAACATCCACTGTAGACACTCAGGTGACTTTGTGCTGGGTGGGGCGGACATCAGGCTGGACCGCTGTCCATCCGGATGACCACCAGGACACAGAAGAGAGTCCCTCCCCCAGGAGGATTGTTCACTCCCGGTTTTTTTGAGACAAGGTGGCCGAGGCAAGCCTCAAACTCTGATCTTCCTGCCTTGGTCTGCGTTACATACAAGGCCCACCATCACCCCAGAGCCCTGCTCTGCTCTGAAGGAACCAACCGTGGTCCTAACTAACCTACTCCTGACCACCAGTGTGATCACTCCTGATCCCTCAGAACCCAGACGCCTGCCAGCCTTTAATCCCCAGCTAAACGACCATCCAGTCAAAGCCAAGCGGAGCCAGCCTGGTATACGTGAGCCTCGACATTGGAGAGCCACACGGCAACTCAGAACTCGGCCTGCAGCCCCAACCCCATCATCCCAAACTGGAACACTCACCTCCCCAACTTTCTGATTTCCTTGGAGTTGATAATTGCTTTTTTTTTTTTCTCACACTTGCTATTTTTGTTTTGTTTTAACTTTTCTTTGTGTGGTGCTGGGAATTAGACCCCAGGCCTGGAACACACTGGGCAAGTTCTCCACCACTGAGCTACATGCCCACCTCACCAACAAAGATGTGGTGTGTGTGTGTGTGTGTTTTCTCTGTATAGCCCAGGCTGTCATGGAACTCACTCTGTAGACCAGGCTGACCTTGATCTCAGAGATCCACCTGCCTCTGCCTCCTGAGTGCTGAGATTAGAGGGCCGCCACTATCAAGCCCAGCTAGATTTTTTAAATTAATTTGTGTGTGTGTGTGAGTGTTTGTGTGTGTGTGTGCGAGAGAGAGAGAGAGAGAGAGAGAGAGAGAGAGAGAGAGAGAGAGAGAGAACATGTGATCATGTGTGCCTGTGTAGGACGGAGGAGACTTATAGACCTCAGTTCTCCTTCAACCCTAGGAACGCAGAGACGGAACTCGGGTCCCCAGGCTTGGTGACAGGCACCTTCACCCACTGAGACGTCTCTCTATCCCTCCTCAAGTTTTTGTTTTTCTAGAGTTATCAGTTCCTTTTTCTCGTCTGCCTCTTTTACCTTTTTGGCTTTTCTGTTGTGGGGCTGGGAATGACTCCAGAACCTCGCACACACTGGATCTGGCCTCCCTGCTGGAGTGGCCCCGCCCCTCACTGGATCCGGCCTCCCTGCTGGAGTGGCCCCGCCCCTCAGCCTCCCTATAAACGCCAACCTCCCAACCTCCGGCACCTAACTTTAGACAGGGCTGCCTCCACCGCACTCCAGCCTGATTCCACCCCCAGCCCCAGCCCTCCCTACCCATAACCCCACACACACCCGTCCCGCACCTTGGCGAAGCGCCGCATGTAGTGGCCCACGATCTGGGGGTCGGGACACTCGAGCTTTTTGATGATCTCGAAGCTCTGGTTGAGCTGGGAGAAGACGTCCACCACGGAGCAGGAGAACAGGGCGTGCTCCGACGTCTGCTGGAACTGCAGGAACAGGACGCCACGACCGCCGCATTAGCTCTGGGGTGGCCCAGGCCACGGGAGGGGGGCAGCCTGGGGCTGGAGGACGACCCCACATCCCACAGCTGCACAGAGGAGGCCGCCCACGAGCAGGACGCGCACAGTGGACGCCCTCGGCCTCCGACCGCCACCCAGCGCCTCCTCACCCCATCCTTCTTGTCTCGCTCCAGTGCACCATGCAAGAAATCCCGGGACACCTCTTCATTCTCATCCAACCACTGGATGACGAAGGGTTCGAACCACCTGTAGGGGACAGATCAGCTGGGACACCCATCAGCGACACTGCGTGCCAGCCCCGCCCACTGGCTGCTGGGTCTGCTTCTGAAGTGCTAACGGGGTGCAGGCTCTAATCCCAGCTCCGGAAGTGGTGAACTGGGTTCTGTCCCCAGCTGCCACCCCTGTACTGGTTAAAGTTTCTTTAATACAGTTATTTAAATAGGGGGTTGATGTAGCCCAGGCTACCCTTAAACTCACTCTGTACCTGAGGATGACTCTGAAGAGGGAGGAGGAAGAGGAGGAGAAGAGGGCTGTCAACCTTTGCAGACTGAAAATATTTCAGTCATGGCTCGTTTAAACACTGGTTTCCTTCTTGCCCTGACCCCTGAACCACTGGCCCAGCTGCTCCCCCAGTACCAATGGGGTGTCTGTTCACAGTCTTGAGCCTCAGGGAGTTGGGGGCTGGCACTCATAGGCCCCGGAATCCTCTTAGGTCTTGGTGACCCCCTGGCCCGGGTGGGAACTTACGCGGGGTACTCGGGCACCCGGTCCTTGAAGGCGGGCAGCTCGGCCACGTACTCGTTGTACAGCCACTTGACCTTGAAGTGCAGGTTCATGTAGTCGGCGCTCTTGCACAGCCGGTGTTTGTCATGCTCTGCCAGGAGGACAGAGGCTCAGGCACGAGGCCCGGGGGCCCCAGAGAGCCAGCAACTGATGTCTGCCCTGGGCTCAGAGACTCACCCTCCATGGCGTACTTCATGTCTTGAGCAAACAGGCTCCACATCACCTCAGCACTGATCTTTCCCACATTCAGCTCCTGGGGAAACCTGGGAAAGAGCATGGAGACCTGGGAAAGGGCGGGGAGACCTGGGGGAGGGCGGGGAGACCTGGGGGAGGGCGGGGAGACCTGGGAGAGGGCGGGGAGACCTGGGAGAGGGCGTGGGGACCTGGGGGAGGGCGTGGGGACCTGGGGGAGGGCGTGGGGACCTGGGGGAGGGCGGGGGAACCTGGGAGAGGGCGGGGGAACCTGGGAGAGGGCGTGGGAACCTGGGGGAGGGCATGGGGACCTGGGGGAGGGCGTGGAGACCTGGGGAAGGGCGTGGAGACCTGGGAAAGAGCGTGGGAACCTGGGGAAGGGCGTGGGAACCTGGGGGAGGGCGTGGGGACCTGGGAGAGGGCGGGGAGACCTGGGGAAGGACATGGAGACCTGGGGAAGGGCGGGGAGACCCGGGGGAGGGCGTGGGGACCCGGGGGAGGGCGTGGGAACCTGGAAAAGGGCATAAAAACCAGGAGCTTGGACAGGGTGGGGCGCTTGGACCTTCCTGCTGCAGGTCAGAGGGTCTGAAGACCAGGCTCATCCTTCAGTCCCCACCCACCAATGCAACGCCTGCCTCTCTCTCACACTAATCAACTACTCATTGAGTCAGCCATCTATCTGCCCACCCAACCACCCACCCACTCACCTCTCCGTCCACTCACCTCTCCGTCCACCCACTCACCTCTCCGTCCACTCACCTCTCCGTCCACTCACCTCTCCGTCCACCCACCTCTCCGTCCACCCACTCACCTCTCCATCCACTCACCTCTCCGTCCACTCACCTCTCCACCCACTCACCTCTCCGTCCACTCACCTCTCCGTCCACTCACCTCTCCGTCCACTCACCTCTCCACCCACCCACCTCTCCACCCACTCACCTCTCCACTCACCTCTCCACTCACTCACCTCTCCGTCCACTCACCTCTCCGTCCACTCACCTCTCCACTCACTCACCTCTCCATCCACTCACCTCTCCACCCACCCACCTATCCGTCCACTCACCTCTCCACCCACTCACCTCTCCACCCACTCACCTCTCCGTCCACCCACCCACGTCTCCATCCACTCACCTCTCCGTCCACTCACCTCTCCACCCACCTCTCCACCCACTCACCTCTCCATCCACTCACCTCTCCGTCCACTCACCTATCTGTCCACTCACCTCTCCGTCCACTCACCTCTCCGTCCACTCACCTCTCCGTCCACTCACCTCTCCACTCACCTCTCCACTCACCTCTCCGTCCACTCACCTCTCCGTCCACTCACCTCTCCACTCACCTCTCTGTCCACCCACTCACCTCTCCACCCACCCACCTCTCCACCCACTCACCTCTCCGTCCACTCACCTATCCGTCTACCCACTCCCCACGCGCTCCACTGCTCACTTGTAAGAAGGAGATTCGATGGCTCCTTTATCTATTTGATAAATTTCTCACACAGAGGTCGTGCGGTAACAAGCTGTGCCCACCTTCCCACACTGCTCGGTGCTCTACACCGCACACGGTGTAGAGGCCACCCTCAAACTCCAACTCAACTTCTCCTCTTGCCTGTCTCATGAGTAGCTGGACCACAGGCGTCCGCCCAGAGACTAGCTACAACATTCTATAGTAAAGCTCATCTCTAGGCCAGTGGGAGAGCTCCATGGGCAAAGGGGCTTGCCACTGAGCCTGAAGACCTGGGTTCAGTCCCCAGAATCGCCACGGTGGAGAGAGAGAGACCACAAGTGACTGACTACGACACACACAGGACCCAGGTTGATTCCTGACACCCACATGACAGCTCACAACCATCTGTAACTCCTGTTGCAGGACATCCAACGCCCTCTTCTGGCCTCCACAGGTACCAGGCACAAACATGGTCCACAGACACACAAGCAGGCACAACACCCAAACACATATAAAGACAATATTTTAAAAATAAAGTAAAATTTAAGAAATTTTTTTTGATTTTTCGAGACAGGGTTTCACTGTATAACAGCCCTGGCTGACCTGGAACTAGCTCTGTACACCAGGTTGGCCTCAAACTCACAAAGATCCGCCTGGCTCTGCCTCCCGAGTGCTGGGATTAAAGGCATCACCACCACTGGCTGCCCAAAATAAAATTTCATATTTTTTTTAACTTTTTTTTTTTTGATGCATTGGTGTTTTGTCTCCATGCATGTCTGTGTGAGGGTGTCAGTTCTTGGAGTTACAGATAGTTGTGAGCTGCCATGTGGGTGCTGGGAATTGAACCCAGGTCCTCTGGAAGAGCTCTTAACCGCTGAGCCATCTCTCCAGCACCCCCAAAATAAAATTTTAATTAGAAAACTGTTGAAGTTCACACCTCAGTTGTGGACACACATACAATCAAGCTGGTGTAATCAGACTCTAAATTCCATAGGTGGGCCTGTAGCTCAGGCCTGTCCGCCCGGCTCCTCAGGACACCCAGGCAGGGAGAGATCAAGTTAGTGGCCAACCTGGGCTACAGAGTGAGTGTGAGGTCAGCCTTATGGAGACCTTACCCCAAAATAAAACGTAAAAAGGAAGTCAGCAGACAGGGCCTCTCACACACACACACATTCGGAGCTATCAGAACGGGCTGGGCTGGCGCTCACTGGTTCAGGCACGGCGTGTAGGAATTCTTATCCTCCTCGATGATGGACACGATGAGTGTGATCAGCTTGGACCAGAAGTCCAGGTTCTTGATGCTGGGGCCCTGCTCCTCGGGGGGGACCTCCCCCTTCTTGGCCTGAAAGGGGCAGAGGGGACATTGGTCAGAGGCTGGTGTGGGCGGAGTGAGGGAGCCATGGCAGAGCCCTGCCTCCTGCTTCAGAGAAAACAGTCAACAAGTGTTGGCAAGCTGGCACTGGCTGGATGCAGAGGCTGGTCCTCACCCTCCGCTAGACTCAGACGCCAACCTGGGCTACACGTGATGAGACCGTCATTGCAAACAAACCCACAAACAAACTAAAATCAAAGCAGAGCTAAAGGAGATTCAAGCCAGTATTTCCTTTTCTTTTCTGAGACAGAGACTCAAGACGTAGCCCAGGCTAGCCTGGAACTGTCCATCTCATGTCTCAGTGTCCTGAGGGCCAGGCCTATGAAGGTAGTAGCGTCACACCTGACTGCCAACATTTTCGTTTACATTTTGTTTATTTTTGTATGTGTCAGGGTGGCCATGTGTGCTACAGCATGCGAAGTCAGAGGACACCGTGTGGGGTGGGTTGCCTTCTTCCACCGTGTGGGTCCCAGGGACAGACCACAGGACTGGTGGCCAGTCCTGAGTCCTGTGCCCACTGGGCCCTCTCTCCAGTGACAGCGGTGGATGCCAGCCACCGTGTGGGTCCCGGGACTCGAGCTCGCTCCTCTGGAAGATCAGTGAGTGCTCCTAACCACTGAGCCACCTGACTCACTGGACCTTGTGCAAATGGAGACTCGCACGAGTCCTGAAGCTTTAAACTCATCAAGCGCATCCTTGAGGGCCCGCTGCGAACGTGAACGTGATGCTCGGCCCCCCACCGGCGGCACCAAATGCCCTTTTTTGTTACTCAGACCACTCCACAGTCCCGAGACCTGGCTTCTAACCCCAAGTCCCAGAAGAAAATCCTGAGGACCCTGGACGCCTGTGCAGGGGCCGCCCCGGGGCCTCACCGGGTCCGTCTGGTACTCGCGTCCATACAGTTCATGGCAGTTATTGAAGATGTACTCGTAGGTGGAGTTGAGGCAGGCCTTCACACAGTCCTTCACCACCTGGCTGGCGCGGGGCGGGCTCTGCAGCTCCTGAACCTGAAGGCAGAGGCAGGCCCCGGTGAGGACGGCCGGACAGTGACATCCTGAACTGCATCTGGGTTGTGTGTGCTGACTGCCTGGTGATTTCCCCACAGGGTATTCGTTGTTTGTGATTGATTTGTCTCGCTCTGTAGCCCAGGCTGGCCTCCCCCACCCAGAGATCCCCTGCCTCTGCTTCCCGAGTGCTGGGAGTAAAGGTGTGTGTGTGTGTGTGTGTGTGTGTGTGTATGTGTGTGTGTATATGTGTGTGTGTGTATGTGTGTGTGTGTATATGTGTGTATGTGTATGTGTGTATATGTGTGTGTGTATATGTGTGTGTGTGTATGTGTGTGTGTGTATATGTGTGTATGTGTATGTGTGTGTGTGTATATGTGTGTGTGTATATGTGTGTGTGTATGTGTGTGTGTGTATATGTGTGTGTGTATATGTGTGTGTGTATATGTGTGTGTGTGTATATGTGTGTGTGTATATGTGTGTATGTGTATGTGTGTGTGTGTATATGTGTGTGTGTATATGTGTGTATGTGTATGTGTGTGTGTGTGTATGTGTGTGTGTATATGTGTGTGTGTATATGTGTGTGTGTATATGTGTGTGTGTATATGTGTGTGTGTATATGTGTGTGTGTATATGTGTGTGTGTGTATATGTGTGTGTGTATATGTGTGTATGTGTATGTGTGTGTGTATATGTGTGTGTGTATATGTGTGTATGTGTATGTGTGTGTGTGTATATGTGTGTGTGTGTGTGTGTGTGTCTGTGTGTGTGCACACGGAGCTCAGAGGACAACCTGTGAGAGTCAGTTCTTGCCCTCCACCGTGTGGTGCAGGGGATTGAACTCACGTCCTTGGGTTTGGTGGCGAGCACTTTACCCATCACCACGTTGCTAGCCCCACCGTGTTTAAGGGCGCCCTGCCGCTGCGGCTAGGGTTCTCCACGCGGCCGTGTGAGGACGGCGGCATGCCTGCGGGACACCCACCTTCATTCGGAAGAAGGTGATGCTGGTGAGGAGGTCCACCGTGGACTTGAGGTCCTGCAGACGCTCCGGGCTGCTGGCCGGGAAGTTGTTCTGTTGGCACAGGTGTGTGATGAGAGACAGGACGGTGGGGCTCGGTGACCGCCCCGCACCGGACACGGTGACCGCCCCGCACCGGACACGGTGACCGCCCAGGACACGGTGACCGCCCAGGACACGGTGACCGCCCCGCACCGGACACGGTGACCGCCCAGGACACGGTGACCGCCCCGCACCGGACACGGCGACCGCCCCGCACCGGGACACGGCGACCGCCCCGCACCGGACACGGCGACCGCCCCGCACCGGACAGGGGCCGTCCACGTGAGGACGCAGGAGCTGTGCGGGCTGCCCTGGGTCCCCAGCCCCTCTCCTCTGGGTGCCCCCCTCACAGGGACACCAGCTCCAGCGGTGCAGACTCGGGCACAGGAGCGTCTCACCCGGTACATGGACAGGTCGATCCTCAGGGAGTTGTGTAGCTGGTCCAGAAGTTTCACGAAGCGCTCTTTCTAAGTGGAAGATGGGAGAGGGTGGAGGCGGGGCTAGGGGTCAGGTGACCTCACTGAACATCGACTGCATGGCTGGGTGCTCCCTAACCACTGTGCTTCACCATCCAGCCAAACCCCGCTTCCTTTTAAAAAGATTTATTTAATTTTGTATATAGTGCTCTGCATGTGTGCCTGCCCGGCAGAAGAGGGACTCAGATCCCGTTACAGATGCTGTGAGCCACCACGGGGGTGCTGGGAACTGAACTCATGACCTCCGGAAGAGCAGCCAGTGCTCTTAACCTCCGAGCCATCTCTCCAGCCCCCTTTCTAGCTTTTTGACTCGGAGTCCCTATATCCCAGGCCGGCTTGGACTTGGAGATCCTCCTGCCTCAGCCTCCTGAGAGCTGGGATGACAAACATATGTCACCGTGCCTGGTTTACATGGTGCCAGGGATGAGACCCGGGGCCTCATTCCTTCTGGGCCAGCACTGCACCCACTGAGTCACAAGCACTCTGTCAACTGAGCCACAAGCACTGCACCCACTCTTAACCTCAGTTCCATTCTTACAGACAAGCAAATCGAGGCTCTGAGGCGGGGAGGCACACAGGATTGCTCATCACAGGAAGTGCGTCCAGCCCCGACCCCTGAGACTGACCCCGAAGTTGGAGGCGGCGAAGCGGTCAGAGGCAGACACGTTGGTGGAGGCGGTGGTGTGGGCGTAGTAGGCGTTGATGTTGGCCAGCAGGGTGCTCATGACAGCAGGGACCCCAGGGCACATGTACTTGGAGGAGAGGCAGGCAAAGTGGCTGGTGGGTGGGAGCAGGAGGTACTGGGTCTGGGGACCAAGACTGCGGGGTCCCCACAACTCCAAGACACCATCTGGGAGTCGGGCCCTCTTCCCACAGCGTCCCTTCGCCCTGGCTCTGTCCTCGAGAGTCCATGTAACTATATCTGTGTCCTTTCTTCCATATTTTTGGATTTATTTTTTGAGACAGGGTATCACAGAGCCCAGGCCGGCTTCAAACTCAGTACGTAGCCAAGGATGACCCTGAGTTCCTGATCCTTCTCTCTCAGCACCGAGTGAAACAGAAACCACCTCCCGGCCCATCTCCATCGGTTTGTCTAGGGTACCACATCTCTCTACCTCCCACTGGCTCCCTGCCCACACCTTCCAATAGTGCCATCTTGATAACCGCCAGATGTGAGTCCCCCTCGCCCCGGCCTGCCAGGGTCACCCCAGGCACCGCCCACCCACTGCGCCCTCACGTCATGGCTTGGTAGATGGACTCCACGCCATAGCGCATGGCAAACTCGTCCACGATCTCCTGGGCTGTTTCGTCATAGTAAACCTTCCAGGCGTCATCGCCTTTGGCATCAGGGATCTTCACCACACCGTTGTTCTGCACGTCTGTCACGAAGTGGAACAGGTTCTGCACCGGAGACACGGCGTCGGGATGAGGAGGGGCCGAGGACACGCTCACCTCACCCATCCTTCCAGTCACTTGTCTGCGTCACCCACCCTCCTCATCACCCAGGTTTCACATTGGCATCCACCCACCCACCCATCCATCCACCCATCATCTGACTATCCCACGAATCTTATCCATTCCCTGTATTTCCATCTGTCCATCCATCCACCTACCAATCTGTCTCCCCATCCACCATCCCCTACTTTTCGAGGTACCCAGCTACTCCCAAATCTACCCAACCACTTGCCTTATTTCTAAAGATCATTCAACTCCACCTTGTCTATCCATCCAAATCTACCCACGCCCTCGGCCACGCCCCAGTCGCTCCGAATCCACTGATCCATTCTCTGCTCCATTCATTAAGCAGCCCCCCCCCGGGGGGACAGGGTGCTCTCCAGAAGCCCAGGCAGGGGCAGGGGAGCTCAGAACTGGGGCCTTCTAGGAGCACAGCCATGAGAGCTGGCCAGGAGGCCCGGTGGGGATCCCTGGATGGGCCTTGATGCATACATAGGAGTTTCTCAGGCAGAGGGAACCACGTGAGGAACCACCTCTGAGGGGCATAACTGCACCACAGTGTCTTAGAGGAGAGGGCGGTGATGAAGGAGCCAGCTGTATGTTTCTTGGCACGGGGGGGGGGTGGTTACCTCACACAAACAGGTGTGGGGGGGCTCACCTCACGCAGACAGGTGTGGGGGGCTCACCTCACGCAGACAGGTGTGGGGGGCTCACCTCACACAGACAGGTGGGGGGGCTCACCTCACACAGACAGGTGTGGGGGGCTCACCTCACACAGACAGGTGTGGGGGGGCTCACCTCACGCAGACAGGTGTGGGGGGGCTCACCTCACACAGACAGGTGTGGGGGGGCTCACCTCACACAGACAGGTGTGGGGGGGCTCACCTCACACAGACAGGTGTGGGGGAGCTCACCTCACACAGACAGGTGTGGGGGGCTCACCTCACACAGACAGGTGCATGGGGGGGCCTCACCTCACGCAGACAGGTGTGGGGGGGGCCTCACCTCATGCAGACAGGTGTGGGGGGGGACTCACCTCATGCAGACAGGTGTGGGGGGGCTCACCTCACACAGACAGGTGCATGGGGGGGCCTCACCTCACACAGACAGGTGTAAGGGGGGCCTCACCTCATGCAGACAGGTGTGGGGGGGGGCTCACCTCATGCAGACAGGTGTGGGGGGGCTCACCTCACACAGACAGGTGTGGGGGAGCTCACCTCACACAAACAGGTGTGGGGGGGCTCACCTCACGCAGACAGGTGTGGGGGGCTCACCTCATGCAGACAGGTGTGGGGGGGGGCTCACCTCATGCAGACAGGTGTGGGGGGGCTCACCTCACACAGACAGGTGCATGGGGGGGCCTCACCTCACACAGACAGGTGTAAGGGGGGCCTCACCTCATGCAGACAGGTGTGGGGGGGGCTCACCTCATGCAGACAGGTGTGGGGGGGCTCACCTCACACAGACAGGTGTGGGGGAGCTCACCTCACACAAACAGGTGTGGGGGGGCTCACCTCACGCAGACAGGTGCATGGGGGGGCTCACCTCACGCAGACAGGTGTGGGGGAGCTCACCTCACGCAGACAGGTGTG
>NC_051077.1:54118812-54320838 GCF_004664715.2 Peromyscus leucopus
CAGCCAGTAAGTAACTCAAGAGGCTGAGGCGAAGGACCGCTTGAGCCTGGAGTTCAAGCCCGGCCTAGGCAGCAAAACGAGGCCCCATTCAAATAATAATAATTAGCCAGGTACAGTGTCGCACGCCTTTAATCCCAGCACTCGGGAGGCTGAGACAGGGGGATCTCTGTGAGTTCGAGGCCAAACTGGTCTACAGAGTGAGATCCAGGACAGGCAGAACTGTTACACAGAGAAACCCTGTCTTGCAAAAACCAAAGCCAAACAAAATCTCCCCCGTAACCAGGATGCTCTCTCTCTACTCACCCGCCTTTGAACCATAGGGACTTGGACATCTCTCCTTCCCCTCGGGCCTGCAGGACAGACAGACAGACACAGTGGTCATGTGGTCATCCCTCTACTCCCAGGGCAACCTGTACACCCCTCTGTCTGCCACGTGGGTGGGAATTCAGGAAAGCCAGTCCCACATCCCCACCCCCACCCCCGGGCTTTCTGGGCCTTGCCTGTAAAGCAGGCTGCAAGACGCAGCATCTGTCAATCAAACATCGTCTGCCGGTCTGACCACGTGACATCACTCTCCCATAGAGCCTCACTGGACTTTTAATTTATTTTATTCTTTGACCAGGTCTGACTAGGTAGCCCCAGTTGGCCTTGAACTGCAATCCTCCTGCTTCAGACCCTCAAGTGCTGGGATGACAGTCTGGTGCCATCACATCCAGCTAAACATCTCTAACCTTTTTTAAATTTTTATTATGATTATTTTCACGTGTATAAATGTTTGTATGTCTGGTGTCCACAGAGGCCAGAAGCGGGTGTCTGGTCCCTTGGAACTGGAGCTGCACAGACAGACGTGAGCCCCTCCCTACGCGGTGCCGGCAATCACACCAGGTCCTCCGGAAGAGCAGCCAGGGCTCCTAACTGCTGAGCCATCTCTCCAGCCCGACTTTTTACATTCTCTTCTTAAACGGAGAAGGAACCCGGTTTGGAATGCCTACACGGTGACATCCTGCTTCCTGCCACTCCAGCCCCGGTTTGGATGGTCACCCCAGATATCGACATGGCTCTGTCCACAGCCCAGGACGGACGCGCCTCTCACCCCATCTCCTCACCTCTTCCTGCAGTTGGGTCAAGACTCAACCTCAGCCAGGCAGCCGCACTCAGCACGCCTCCAGGGACCCTGACCTCTGACCTTTCACTGCGGCCCTGACCTCTGTCTCTACCTGTGAAATTGACCCCTGTGGCTTCTCCCGTCTCAAGCCTCCAATTCTGTTCACTACAGATTTGGAAAGTCCAAGCCTCTAAGGGGGAGACTGGGCTGGGGACAGCGGGCCAGAGAGTTTGGAACCAGAGGGGTCACAACGAGGCCAGGAGAGTCCAGGCAGTGACCTTCCCATGAGTCTGCCGTGGAGCTGAGTGTGGGTGGGTGGTGGGCATGATATCATTGAGCCTGGCTGTGCTGGGATTGGGATGGGGACAGGTCTTGGTGACCGGCGTGGCCAGGCGGTGGCATTCACTGTCCTTACCTCCTGCAGCTGCATCCGCACCTTGTTGAAAGCTCGCAGCCAGTTAGATTTGGCCCTGGACATGGCATCCTGCCCTTCCTGGCCCTCCTCGTCCTCTCGAGACCTGAAACTAAGCCAGGGAAGGCAGGCAGAGGTTCAGAACGGCTCTGTGGACCCCGGCCTCCTATCCACCCTCTGACGACCCAGTGGGTAGCCCTCCGGGGCCCACAGAGCTCTCTGCATCTCTGCCTGGCGAGGGCCCTGCCCCGCAGACCTCCAGGTACCTCTCTTCAGCCTTGGGGGGCTCGGCTTCCTGTGCATGCTCTGCTGCTGCCCTCTCTTCAGGTGTGGCAGGCTTGGGGATGCCCTTGGCCACGTCGGGGGCTTCTGTGGGCACAGCTGGGACCTTGTCATCCTTCTGAGGTGCAGCTGGTGGGAAGCTGATGCGCTTGAACTCTTTGGGTTCAGCTACACTGGTGTCCTCCTCCTGGGCATAGCTAGCCAGGTCATCGGGCACCTCCTCCTCCTCCTCCAAG
The DNA here is from genome assembly GCF_004664715.2 of Peromyscus leucopus. Lineage (NCBI taxonomy): Eukaryota > Metazoa > Chordata > Mammalia > Rodentia > Cricetidae > Peromyscus > Peromyscus leucopus. The sequence goes on from NC_051077.1 coordinate 54,120,848, forward strand.
TCCTCCTCCTCCAGCTCCTCCTCCTCCTCCAGCTCCTCCTCCTCCTCCTCCAGCTCCTCCTCCTCTTCGGGCAGCTCCTCATCTTCCAGATCCTCCTCCTCCTGATCCCAGCGGGGTGAGTCCTTGTGGTAGCTCACAGAGCTGTGGCAGGAATGGTAGGAGTCGCGGTCCCTTTCGTCATCCAGCTCCGAGCCCTGCAGGCTGTGGTCATCGGGGTCGAAGTCCTCGCTCAGCTGTGAGCTGCCCTGGCTCAGCTCCCCGGAGGACGCGTAGTGGCTGCTGCCTGTGGGGCTGTGGAGAAGCGGTCAGACCTTGGCCACGCCACCAGCCCTGCACACACACCAGTCAGCCGGGTGCGCCCTCCTGCTCAAGGCAGGCGGCCCACGCCAGGCCTGTGACTGCTGCTGGAACGTGGGCCGCACATCCGCCCATCACGGACTGAACACCTCCTGTGAGCTCATTCTTTTCTGCTCCAGGAGCACCGGCCCCTGTGACCCACACACAGGCTATATTAAGCACCTAGTGTGTGCTTGTTCTTGCGGAAGACACCAGGAACACAGGCCGCGTCACCCAAACACCTGCTTGGCGTTAATTGGACACCTATTGTGTGCACGCTGCTGTCCCGGGCACCAAGAAACACTGGCTTGGCCAGGACGTACAGCCCCTTCCTCCCCCGACAGACTCAGTCATTTTGACTCAGCCTCAGTACCCACTCCCTTCTCTGCAGCCCTGGACACTCTGGTCATGTCCAGTCTTCCATTATAAGCTCCTAATATTTACCCTAGACCACCCCGGACATAACCCGTCCCTGCCTGTGGCCAGCCACTGAACCTTCTAGAGTTCATTCAGTCATTTAACAAACCTCATCTTAAACACTGCTGGGCCTCTTCCCCAGCTCTCCCGGGAGCGGTACTGTAGCAGGGAACCCCTTAAGCCCTTGCTGTCAGTGGGGTGTGTGAGCTACATTTCACTGTGAGAGCTGATAGGACTCGATGTCAACCAGGGGCGATGCACACGCTCCCCCTAGTGGTGAGGTTCCAAACTGCACTTCAGGGGGAGCGGGCAGCGAGGGGCCGCCCTGGGGTGGAGTCCCCCACCTGAGCTCCCTCTGCTTGCGCCAGAGGTGGGACCGGGCGGCACCACACCTCTTTCCCACTGGCTCTCATAGCCTGTGTCTAAATCTATCCCAGCGCATCCCCGGCCCCTCACCTCCCTCAGTCACCCGGGGTCTTCCTGCTTGAGTCGCCCCAAAGCCTGGCAGCCCCCAGCCTCGCTGCTCTCTGCCGGGATCCCTGTCCCCGGGTGGAAGCCTTACTTGGCCTCTGAGGGAGAGACTCCAGCTCTGTCCTCCCTCCCCAGCGTCCCTGACCCCACTGAGCGCTGACCCCACAGCAGGGCCGGGTCCACTCACGCCTTGCTCAGCTGCACCCACCAGCACTGACCCCACCAGACCACGAGGCCTGGGTGGAGGCTGGTCTCAGAAGACAAGAAGCTTCTAGAAAACCCTTCAGACCTACATAGCCTGTCCAGAGCCAAGCTCAGGGGGCTCGCACATGCTGTTCCTCCGTCCATCCCTCCCGGAGATTCTCACGGGCTCCACCAGCGAAGGACGCAAGCGAGCAGCGGCCTCCAGCTCAGCTGGTGCAGTGCCTGGTGAGCACGCTCGAGGCCTGGCTTCCGTGCCCAGCACGGCAGAGACTGGAAGTGGTGCAGCCGGCCACTGCGGCACTCGGAGGCGAAGGCCGGGAGCACGTGTAGTCGGAATGATTTAAAAAGGGGCATGAGGGGCTGGAGAGACAGAGAGGTGGCGGTTAAGATCGCTCACTGCTCTCCCAGAGGACCTGGAATTCCCAGCACCCGCATGGCAGCTCACAACCGTCTGTAACTCCAGGGGATCTGACACCCTCACACCAATGCACATATAATAAATCCGCTGGGGGCGGGGCAATGCACACAGGACGAGAAGCGGTAGCTAGGCCTTGTTTCATTTTCCGAGACAGGGTTTCTCTATGTAGCCCTGGCTGTCCTGGACCTCACTCTGTAGACCAGGCTGGCCTCGAACTCACAGAGATCCTCCTGCCTCTGCCTCCTGAGTGCTGGGATTAAAGGCGTGCGCCACGACTGCCCGGCTTGTTTTGTTTTTTGTTTTTTTTTTGTTTTTTTTTTGTTTTTTTTTTTTGAGACAGGGTTTCATGTAGCCCAGGCTAGCTTCCAGCCTCCTATGTGACTAGAACAGTTGTGCGCTCCTGACCCCCTGTCTCCCTCCGTCTTAAACAAACGGCTCCGGTGCTAAAGACTGCACCAAGGACCGGAGAGACCGCTGGGGGGCGCAGGTGTTTGCCGCCAAGCCTGAAGACCCGAGGTCAACGGAGGGACCCCACGAAGTAGCAGTCAACGAGTTGTGGTCTGACACCCCCCACATACACACACCATAACACACACGCCCCCCCAAAACAAAACAAACAAATATAAACAAAAGTGTTCTGTGGGATGGGCCCGACTGGACCCGGCAGGTCCGGGTTCGCGCCCGGCCCCACAGCCACCTGAGTGCCCGCGGCTCTGAGAACTCCTCGTAACTGTGCATGGAGTCGCTGTAGGACTCCCGGGACCCCAGGGGCGGTGGCCGCACGGAGTACTGGTGCACAGAGGCGTTGGGCTGCGACGTGGTGTAGTAGGGCGGTGGGATGCTGTTGCTCGTCTCACTCCGGTAGTCACTGTCGCGGTCATCCACCGCACTGTCGGGGTCGTCGTCTGCAGGGAGAGGAACCAGGGAGCCCACGGAGGGGCTAAACCAACCTCCCAGGCTGGGGTCCCCATCCTCTGCTACCCCCCCGGGGGTAGAGCCAGGAAGGGTGCTCACCCAACCATGTCATCTGGGCGGGGTGGGGACTCGGTTCTCAAAGAGCCTGGGCATGGACCCCCAGGCTCTCCTCCTAGTGGAGGGCACCCACTAGCTGCTCCTGGACAAACATGCCCAACACTCAGGGCAGTTTGCTGCACTCACCCTAGCACCCTGTTGCCCAACCATTTCCTCCACCGAGTTATCTGGCTTTTGTCTTCGGCTAAAGGGACATTCTTTGACCCAGACTCTCGCAGACCAGTTCGATAATCTCAGCTGAAACTATGGGAGCTCTCCAAAGTAATGGGTTTTTTTTAACAACTATATTTTGAACAGGAAAGCAGTCTCAGTCGGAGTCTATACTTGTTTACCAATTTTTTTAAAGATTTATTTATTTAACATGTATACCGTGTGTGTGTGTGTGTGTGTGTGTGTGTGTGTGTGTGCCTGTTGTATCCCTGCATGACACAAGAGGGCGCCAGATCTCATTACAGATGGTTGTGAGCCACCATGTGGGTGATGGGAATTGAACCCTGATCCTCTGGAAGAGCAGCCAGTGCTCTGAACCGCTGAGCCATCTCTCCAGCCCCCAAATGTTTACATAGTTAGTATGTTACATGTATTCCTTGTGGGGCACAGGTGATACATTCTAACATGTGGGTCCCAGGGATCGAACTCAGGTCGTCAGTCTTAGCTGCAAGCACCTTCACCTGATGAACCATCTCTCCTGCCCCAACACAGTTCCTGACCAAACTGCCTGCGTCTGCCTATACCGTTTCCAGCCACTTTGGTTTTGAGAGAATCATCTGCTCTGGGCTCCATTAGCTTCCCCTTGGCCCAGCGACACCGGCTAGACCGAGTTTCTAACCACGCGTCTGTGCTTTGGCGCCTGGCACTGGAACCGGGGGCCTCATGCACGCTGGGTTGGTGTCAGGGACAGGGGCGGGGTGGCTTTCCTTTCTCAGGGTGCATGGCTTAGGGAACTGGGGTTCCCTCGAGGACACGGCCCTGGCTGCTGATCCCTGGCCCCTCTCTCCCGCGCCTGCGGGGTGATCAGGGAAACAGAGGCAGAGATATGGGGTGAGGTTATCCATGGGGGCGGGTGAGGGGGTCCCAGGGTCCCTACCTCCCCCACCCCCACCTGCTGCGGGCTGTACACAGCTGCACGCCCCCACCTCTGGCCCTGCTGTGACCCCCAGTGTGCAGGGCAGTAAGAGGCCTTGAGGTCCCCAGGGTGCCCGGGTGCCCGAGGGACTCGGGTCAGTCACTTACTCTGTTCTCCCCAGCCGAAGTAATTCCAGTTACCTACGAGAGAGCAGGCGCAGATGACCCAGAGCCACGGCCGCACCCCAGCCTCCCGGGGCCACTCTGCCGCCCTGGGGTGAGGACAGGCTGTTGTCATCCCAGGCCAGTGCCTCCCCGTGCCCCCCACGTCATCTCCAGCACAGGAAAACGCAGGGGCCGAGCCTCCCCCTCAGCCCGACGGTGAGATGGGGTCTTTCACCGGTTCTTGGGCTCCCCAACCGGAGAGGTCAGTGAGTTCCAGGGGTCCTCCTGCCTCCACACCCAGGCACTATGCCCGGCTTTGACAGAGGTGTCGGGCATTTGAACTCAGGTCCTGTCCTTTCCCTGCTGAGGGAGCTTTCTCCCCCCCCCCCAGTGTGTCCACTTTTTGTCCGTTTCCTCCCTTGGGAATGCCAGCTCTACATAAATTTTGTCATATTTACTTTTTTTGGGGGGTGGGAGGCTCAGAGAGGGTGAGTGAGCAGCTTGCAGTCACACAGCCTCCCATTGGCAGGGCCAGCGACACAGCCATGTTCTCCATCACACCCCAGCACCCCACATCTCAGAAAAGGTTGCTGGGGTCACAAGTCTACCCCCTTGGATGCCTGTTCTGTGAAATGGGTGATGAAATGCCCCCAGGGACACTCAGGGTTCAGCACTGGACAGTGGTGTTCACGTCCCAATTTGAACCCTGCTCTGTCCTCAGTCTACTGCCTAGGGGTTCTCCATCCCCTGCAGCCCCCAGGCTCTGCCTCCTCCAGCCCCATCACCACTGTCCTGGGCACTTGGGGGAGAGGCTGGACGCCGAGGGAGGGAGGGGGCAGATGGAGGAGGCGGCGGCTAGAGGGTGACGTGGGGCCCCACGGGTGAGTCGGGAGCTGTGCGCTGGGGCCTGTGACTAGAGACTCGCGAGGAAGGGACATCTCAGTGCGTGGGACCCGGCCCGGGACTGAGGGGGTCGGAGACTCTAGCCCTGGATGGGACCGGCTACCACCAGAGATGAACAGGCACGGTGCAGCCCAGCTCACACTTGTCCAGCTGCTCAGAAAGCTGAGGCAGGGGGATGCCCGGAATCCAGGAGTTCAGGTCAGGCTGGGCCACACCGGAGCGGCAGTGTCCCTAAGACAGCGGTCAGGTGGGGCCCCTTGGCCCCAGACTCCAGTGTGGCTTGGCCCTGGCTGTCCCTTTCTCAGGCTGTAGAGGCAGCCGGCGGGACACGGCCGTACGCCAGACTTGCGTGGCTCTGCCAAGCTGTTGGCCATCTGCTGTGCGCCCTTGGCCTGGCCCCAGGGCGCCACCCTCTAGACGGGAGAGTGACCGTCACGTCACAGGAGAGAGGCACTCACAACACTGGCTGCTGGGCACGGGCAACGGCTTGTCCGGCTGGTCCTGGAAGGGGTACTGGGGAGGGGACGGCATGTCAGCGAACAGCGGGGACACGATCTTACCCAGCAAGCCCACTACCCCAGACTCTGCACCCACAGAGCGGGGTGGGGAGACAGAGACGGTGACCAGTCAGACCTCCGTCACGGCTCCTGCCCCCACCCACCCAGGACTCCGTGTGAGTCCCGGCTGCAGACCGGGACACCACGAGCACTGGGTCGTGCGGAGAGCCAGCCCAAAGCTGGTCCGGCAGGGAAGTGGGGCCTTCCAGACTGTGTCCCCATGTGCCTGGAGAGGTTGGGGTGTCGGGGTGTCCTGTGTCGGATGACCCTGGACCTCACACGACCCCAGTGCACTGGGTTCTGGGCACCGGGAAGCCGGCTCCAGGGAGAGGCAAGCAGAGCAGGGGACAGATGCTGCCGGTGACACACCTCGTCCTGGTCACGCATGGCGTTCAGCTGCTCCAGCTTCTTGGCCCAGTACCGAGCCTCCTCCTCAGGGATGTCTGCGAGCAAAGCGGCCATGTCCTGGACACCAGGGACACCTGGCCTCCCTCCCCTGGGCGTGGCGTGGGGAGCCGCCTGGGGAACCCCGGGAACGGATGGAGGTGGAGAGGGCAGGGCTCCAGGGCGGGTAGGGAGGGTCCTGAAGGCCACAGCTTCCACCAGCTCAGTCCCCATGGACGCTGTGGTCTCCGGTCGGGCGATGCCCTAGGACTCACCCAAGGGCAGCTCAAAATGTGCGTCCAGAAGGATGCGGTGGAAAGTGGGGTCCTTGGTGCCACAAATCTCGCTGTCCGCCATGATGGCCTGGGAGTCCAGTGTCAGCCACTCTCCTGGGCCCTCCTGTCATTGGCGAAGGGAAGGGACTGGGGTCAGAGCCCCCAAGGAAGGGGGCAGCCCAGACCGGCCTCTCTCGAGTGGACCTCCTCACGCGGCCCCCAGCCACCCTCAGGAAACTGCCTGAGGGAACGAGACCCCCCACACCGCCTGGTACAGGAGCACTGTGAGCAACCGGGGCCCCTCTGACCCTCAGCTTCTCTATTGCCCATATGATGACAATCTTCTGTGAAGAACACCGTCCGCTTCCCGGGGGGGGGTACCCTCATGCCTGCGGGCCACTGAGGAAATCGGGGTCCCCGTCTACACCGCTTTTGGTTCTGGCTTTCACGATGCCACATCGCTCTCTCCCTTCATAGAGTGTTCACTGATTTAAAAACGGATCCCCAGGAGGGCCAAGAGCAGGTCGGACCCTTAACCGAGCCCAGATCCCTGGCTGGGATGCGGACGCCATGGGGAGCCTCCGGTGGCCACTTGGCATGGGTAGGTGGTGACCGAACTGAGCACTGTCAGGGAGGAGGCGAGTCTCACTTTGGCCCACAAGCCCCTGGGGCTCTGCAGACCTCCTCCCCATCCGCCACTCGCCTCGTTGGACTGGCGGATGGTCCGCAGCGGGATCCACACAGTGCCCACCATCGTGTCCCAGATGAGGCCCTTGTTCCACACCTCCACCGTCAGGCCCAGGTCCAGGCGGTTGATCTCGCTGTGTGCACAGGAGATGGGGACATCGGGGAGTGGGAAGGGAAGAAGAGAGGCTCAGAGAGGGCAGAGCGCTGGCCCGAAGACACACAGCACTGCCGGGAGCCCTGGCCGGAGGAGCCCGAGCGCCACGGGAACACACTGGTTTCATTCTCTGGAGGGAAACTGAGGCCCCGGCACTACCACAGGCAGGCAGAGCTGCGTCGGGAGGGGAGAAATGAGGACAGAAGGCAAAGGACGGACGGACACCTCCGCGGCAGTTCCTGGCCAGACTCCTCTCGGGGTGTCTGGGGTTGGCCAACCCCGTGCCGGGGACTTCTCTGCGCCACCCTTTCCTCGTCCATAACGGACCTCACCGCAGTGAACCCCCCGGGGTGATGGGCGCGGGTGATTTAAAAGAATGGAACACCGCAGGATGGGGCTCGGCCTGGCCGCTGGGCACCAGAACAGGCGGGACCGGGGACCGGTGTTGGCACACACGCGTAACGTCACCGCTCGGGAGGCTGAGGCGGGAGGATCCGGTTTGGGCCATCGTTAGCCACAGTTAGGGCAGCCTGGGCTACGCGAGACCCTGTCTTCGAGGTAAATAAAACAGCCTGGCGGGGAGGCCGTGTTGTAAGTGTGGCCTCCGCGGCCCTGCCTGGCTGGGGGTTGACAGGAGGGCGCAGGGATTCGGGACAAGTTTTTGCGGAGCACCCTCCCCCGGGGTGCACCCTGGGAGGTCACGTGTGCTCCCCACAGCAAAGGCTCGGGGCGGGGCAACGGCAGGGTGAAGTGGGGGGAGAAGGGCCGGGAGGAAGGGGTGGGAGGGGGCGTCTGCAAAGGCTGCGGGGCAGGGAAGAGGGAGCTGCGGGGGCCGCGGGGGGGGGGGGCGGGGACCCTGCGGGGGGGTAAAGGGCTGGGTGGAGGGGGCGGGGCTGGGGCAGAGGGCCGTGGAAATGCGGTGGACGCGGCCTGTGAGGGGCCGGGCTGGCTGAGTGGGGTGGGCGTGGCCGGCAGTGGCTCCCTCCGGTGGGAATGCGTGGGGTGGGCGTGGCCGGCAGTGGGCTGCAGAGGGGTCTATTTGGGAGTAGGGCCTGCGGTGAGGCCTGGGGCGGGCCTGTTGAGGTGGGGTCTGCTGTGGGCGGGGCCTGCTGTGGGCGGGGCCTGGAGCTGCAGCCTATAGGGGTCTGCCGTGGTGGGGGAGGGGAGAGAGTGGGGGCGGGGCCTCCACTGGTGTCCTGGGCGGGACCTATGGTGGGCGGGGTTACTGTGGGTGAGGTGTGGGTGGAGCTTCAGTGGGCTGGCCTGTTCGAGGGAGCCTATGGGGAGCCGCGCCTGGAGGGCGGGGCTATGGGCGGGGTCTTCCGGTAAGGATGCTTGCTGGGCTGTTTTTTTTTAGGTGGGCGGGGCCCTGCAGCGGGGCTTGTTGTGGGCGGGGCTTCTGGCCGAAGAGGCCTGTTGTGGGCGTGTGCGGTGGGCGTGTCTGGGGTGTGTGTGTGCGGTGGGCGTGTCTGTGGGGGGGTGTCTGCGGTGGGTGTGTCATGCGTCCCGTGGGCGTGGCCAGGAGGGCGGGGCTTCACACTCACAACATGAAGTCCTGCTCCCAGCTGGGCTGGCTGCCTCTCACGGCGATGGTTGTGCTCTTCACGTTCTGCACCTTCAGGGTCACGTATGTGTTGAACTTCTCTGCGGCGGAGAGCGGGGCAATGGCCGGCTGTCCCCTCCCAGGTCCGCGTGCTCCCCTCAACCCCAGCGGTGGACCAGCCCGGGCCCCAGAACCCCCAGTGACCGTCCATCCTCACAATTCCACGGGGAAATGGAGGCCAAGGCTCAGGAGGCTGAGGCCCCAGAAGGGACTGATGGTCCATGCAGGAGGACGGCCAGTTCAAGGCCAGCCTCAGCTGCAGAATGAGTTCCCAGCTAGTCTAGCCAGCCTAGTGAGACCCAAAACACAAAAGGACGGACAGCTAGAGCTGGAGTTTGGGGCCGGCGGCGTCCGGGCCTCGGGTCCCGCTTGGATCCCGGGCACCCCCTGGCCCTGGGTCCCTCCCCAGGAGGATCGCTGGCCTGGTTGGGTGAGAAAGCTCACGCCTGAGATGAACCTGCCCTCGGCATGGCAACAGCTGCCGAAGTCCCTCCTCAGGCCCAGGAGACCAGACAAGAGCAGACAGGACCGAGATGGGACAGTGCAGGACAGCCAGGACAGGACACTTACCCTGGGCACCATCAAACTTGGCTTTTTTGACTGTGAAGAGACAGGAGCCAGCAGGAGGGGGTGGGGAGGAGAGGGAGAGAGAGAGACACGCAGAGATGAAGAAAGAGATAGAGAGATACAGGGGAGAAAGAGAGATGGAGAGGAGAATTAAAGAATATCAGAGTCGGAGAGGAGGAGGAGGGAGAGGAGGAGGGAGAGGGGTGGAGAGAGAGGGGGGAGAGGAGGAGGGAGAAGAAAAAGAGGAGGGAGAGGGGGAGAGGAGGAGGGAGAGGAGGAGGGAGAGGAGGAGGGAGAGAGGGGGAGGGAGAAGAAAAAGAGGGAGAGGAGAAGAGTGAGGAGGAGGAAGAGGAGGAGGGAGAGGAGGAGGAGGGAGAGGAAAAGGCCATCAGATAGACCTGAACAGAAGGTGTCTGGCCCATGGACGCAACCCTCCCCTTCCCCAGGCTCCTGTGGTCCTTTCACTCCAGTTCCAATAAAGCTGGAACCGGGGTGCCAGGATGCCTCCTCAGCCCTCCAGGATGACAGGACGTGTGGAGGTGAGGACACCCCAACCTGCAGGGGCCCTGACTCGGTTGTCTCCTTGGGCTCCATGCTCAATACTCCAAAGCCTGATGGAGGCAGAGCCCGTGGACAGACAACCCGTCCCTCCCTCTGTCCCTCCTTCCGCTCTCCAGCCGCCCTCCCCTCCCCTCCTGGGGTGTGTGTAGACCATGTGCAGGTCCCGGGCACACCGGAAGGAAGCAGGGGCAGTAACATGCTTAGAAAGTCAGGCTCTCCTGTCTTCCCAGACCCCGCCTGCCCGGGCCCTGGACACACTGTGGACAGCCCACGAGAGACAATCTTGTGCACATGACCACTTTTCACTTCGAAAATAGCATCAGACACACACACACCCATTCCAGATCTTGAGGTCCCTGGTATGTGATTCCTATGCTACCACCAAGCCCCTGCTGAAAAACCCAGTTTGTGAAGGCCAATAAATCTGACATTGTGCCCAGCACCCTTGGGACTGTGGAGCGTGAATGGAGAATGACCAGGCTCTGGGGAGGGACAGGGATGCAGGCCAGAGGAACCGCTGCATTCACATTCCAGTGCTGAGTGACCAGCAGCTAGGGTGAGCGCTCAGCCTTCATCCTCAGCTTACTTTCCTGGACCTCCTGGCTGATGTCTCTTCCTCCTCCATCTCTGTCTCTCTGTCTCGTTCCCCTCCCCCTCCACGATCCTTAGCCCCTGTACTTCGGCCTCTGTGGCTGCAGGATGAAGGTTTTGGGGTACCCCCACACCCGTGCTGGCTGAGGCCTGAGGCTCTGACAACCCAGGCCAGACTCAGGCTGGGCTAGGACCCCGGAGACCCAGGACTGGGCAGGGAGTCTGCAGAGAGGAGGGGTTTGGAGGGGGAGGAGCCACGGTGGGGAGGAGCCACGGTGGGGGAGGAGCCTGGAGAGGTAGTTAAGGGGGAGGTCTGGAGCCTGCTGTGGGGATTTCTGGGAGGGGAATGGAGTCTGAGAGGGGGAAGGGTCAGAGGTGTTTGGGGAGGGTTTGAGGGTGTCTGTGCAAGGAGTCTGGGTGTCTGGGGGAGGGGAGGGTGTCTGGGGGAGGGGAGGGTGTCTGGGGGAGGGAGAGGGGGTCTGGGGGAGGGGAGGGTGTCTGGGGGAGGGAGAGGGGGTCTGGGGGAGGGGAGGGTGTCTGGGGGAGGGGAGGGGTCTGGGGGAGGGGAGGGTGTCTGGGGGAAGGGGAGGGGTCTGGGGGAGGGGAGGGTGTCTGGGGGAGGGAGGGGTGTCTGGGGGAGGGAGGGTGTCTGGGGAGGGAGGGTGTCTGGGGGAGGGGAGGGTGTCTGGGGGAGGGGAGGGTGTCTGGGGGAGGGGAGGGTGTCTGGGGGAGGGAGGGTGTCTGGGGAGGGAGGGTGTCTGGGGGAGGGGAGGGTGTCTGGGGGAGGGAGGGTGTCTGGGGAGGGGAGGGTGTCTGGGGAGGGGAGGGTGTCTGGGGGAGGGGAGGGTGTCTGGGGGAGGGGAGGGTGTCTGGGGGAGGGAGGGGGTCTGGGGGAGGGAGGGTGTCTGGGGGAGGGGAGGGAGTCTGGGGGAGGGGAGGGTGTCTGGGGGAGGGGAGGGTGTCTGGGGGAGGGGAGGGTGTCTGGGGGAGGGGAGGGTGTCTGGGGGAGGGGAGGGTGTCTGGGGGAGGGGAGGGTGTCTGGGGGAGGGAGGGTGTCTGGGGGAGGGGAGGGTGTCTGGGGGAAGGGGAGGGTGTCTGGGAGGGAGGGTCTGGGGAGGGGAGGTGTCTGGGGGGGGAGGGTGGAGGGTTCTGGGGGAGGGAGGGTGTCTGGGGAGGGGAGGGTGTCTGGGGGAGGAGGGTGTCTGGGGGAGGGAGGGTGTCTGGGGAGGGAGGGTGTCTGGGGGAGGGGAGGGTGTCTGGGGGAGGGAGGGGTCTGGGGAGGGAGGGTGTCTGGGGAGGAGAGGTGTCTGGGGAGGAGGGTATGTCTGGGGGGGGGGGTGTCTAGAGGGGGACTGGGGAAGGTGTCTGGGGGAGGGGAGGGTGTCTGGGGGAGGGGGGAAGGTGTCTGGGGGAGTGGGAGGTGTCTGGGGGAGGGAGGGGTCTGGGGAGGGGAAGGTGTCTGGGGAGGGAGGGTGTCTGGGGGAGGGGAGGGTGTCTGGGGAGGAGGGGAGGGTGTCTGGGGGAGGGAGAGGGTGTCTGGGGGAGGGTGAGGGAGGTGTCTGGGGGAGGGGAGGTGTCTGGGGGGAGGGGAGGTGTCTGGGGGAGGGAGGGAGGTGTCTGGGGGAGGGGAGGGTGTCTGGGGGAGGGGAGGTGTCTGGGGAGAGGGTGTCTGGGGAGGGGAGGTGTCGGGGGAGGGGAGGGGGGGGGACCAGGTCTGGGGTTGGGCCAGCGGGTGTCTGGAGGGCAGGGCAGGGCAGGCTGCAGCGCCTGCTCCGTGTCCCCATCGCCCGCCCGAGTCACCGCCGCGTCACATCCGCCACCTCTCAGCGCCGCGCGGGGGTCAGAGGCGGAAGCGCCGCGGCTGCCCAGCTATTTTATAGCCTGCGGCGAGACCTGGGGCGCCGCCGGGAGTCAGGTCCTGCGGCTGGCACAGCCTCAGTTTCCCCGCCTGGGCGGAGGCGGGCTGCCCCTCCCTCGGGTCACCTGTCACCCGCACTATTTTTATTCCCTGCTGGCATCCTCGGGAGCTCAGATCCGTTTTCTAATTAAAGGCAGCTGTCCTGGGAGACTGGTCGAGGTTCACGGGGGCGCGCGGGGACCGGGCCCCGGGGAGGCGCGGGGGACCGGGCCCCGGGGAGGCGCGGGGGGCCGGGCCCCGGGGAGGCGGCCGGAAGGCCGGGCACAGGGCGAGCTGTGCAAGGCCGCCAGACCCTCGGGAGCCTGGATGACCCTGGATGACCGCAGAAGGGCCGCGGGCCGGGCACCAGGGAGGGACTAAGTCACCCTCACGCACAGCACCCTGAAGGAGACGGGCGGGAGCAGGGTGGTCGCTGGGGCGGGTCCCTGTTGCTGGATGGTATCAGCCGTGGGGCAGCCAGGGACAGAACTTTGCAAGGGATTCTGGGAAAGGAGGAAGGAAAGAGCCCATCCAAGCCAAGCGGCCCCCGAAGGACCCTGACCCCTTCCTCTCCAGGTCCCGGCCAGCCGGGAGTCCTCAGCGCCTGCCCGCTGTGTGGCGGCTCTCCTCATCTGTGAGGCGGGGTTGCCGGTGGATGGACTCCGGTACTATTCAGGATTCAAGGCAGATTCACACCCACACCCCGCAAATACATGCCCGTACCCCCTCCTCGGACCGTCTATTCAGGAAACAGTTAGGGAAACCTGAAGATAGCCACCTGTCACCCTAGCACTCCAGAGTTCAAAGACAGCCTCTGCTACAGTTAGAGCCAGGCCTGCGGGATCCATGAGGCCCAGCCTCAGAGGCAGTGGTGGGTGCCCCTGGAAGGGGTCCAGACATTAAGAATGCTCCTCTCTCTCTCTCTCTCTCTCTCTCTCTCTCTCTCTCTCTCTCTCTCTCTCTCTAGTTTTTGTTGGTTTCTTGTTTTTGTTTTTTTGAGACAGGGTCTCACTATGTCTGTAGAACTCGCTCTGTAGCGCAGGCTGGCCTCGAACTCAGACATCCACCTGCCTCTGCCTCCCCAGTTCTGGGATTAAAGGCCTGCACCACCTTGCCGGACTAAAATGTATCTTTTTCATTTTAAAGGAAAACCAGATGGAGGGGCTGGGGCGCTAGCTCGTGGGTAAAGAAGCTGCCACATACGACCCAAGTTCAGATCCCCAGGACCCCGGGAAAGACCCACAGGGGGTGGTGGGTACAAGTGGGTCCCAGAGTCCTGACGGTCAGCCAGCCAGTGAGCTCAGGTCTCAGTAAAAGGTTCTGTTTCAACAAATAAAGTGGGAGATGCCTCCGCGGGCAATGCTTTCCGCCAAGCCCGATGACCCTGAGACCCGGATGATGGAAGGAGGGCCGACTCCCAGAAACTGTCTTTTGACCTCCACACCCGCCCGCACGCGCACTCACGCACACACACGCACACACGCGCGCACACACGCATGCACGCACACACGCGCACACGCACGCACACATGCACACACGCACACGCGTGCACACACACACACACACACACACGCACACAGTCAGGTGAGATCGCAGGTCTGCAGGAGTACGTGGCCTGTCTGCCTGAGAACGTGTGCCTTGGGAGGTGTGAGGTGTGGCCAAGTGTGTGTCTGTGCTGGGATGAAGAAGCTCCTCCTTCCTCTATGCTATTCTTGAGTGTGTACCAGGGTTCATTAGCCCAGGCTGGCCTCAAACTCCTGATCCCCTGCCTCCGCCTCCCAAGCGCAGGGATGATAGGCGTGTGCCACCGGGCCTGGTTTATGTGGTACTGGGGATGAAAATCAGGCCTTTGTGCATGCTGCACAGCACTGCACCGACTGAGCAGCAAGCACTGCACCAACTGAGCAGCAAGCACTCTGCCGACTGAGCTGCAGGCACCCCACACACTGAGCCTCAGCTCCAGCCCATGTGTGTACATCCTAACACTAATTAGCATATGTGTGGACGCTCCAGATCTGCGTCTGCAACGTGGAAGTTTCCACTGCGGGGAGACTGGAGCCCCCATGGAGCCTTAAAGGGTCCGCGGCCTGGCTATGAACACGTGGGGGTGGTCGTGGGTGGGGCCGTGGGTGGGGCCCTGCCTGGCGTGGAGGTGTTCCCTCTACGGTGAGGCTTGGACCAAGTCCAGCCCCGCCCCCGCGCCCCACCCGCACCTCCAGGAAGCTCCCCCCCCCCCCCCGCCTGCCCTTCACCCCCTGGTCTCCCCACCCGGGGAGTCCAGGGAATCCAGTACGACGTCGCCCCGGGCCTGGCTTTCTGACGCTGCCCGCTCTCCACCCCCGCAGCCGAGCCTCCGGTTTGCGTCAGAGTTGGGGTGACGCCCCCCCACACTAGGCAGGATGGGAGGATGCGGGGTGCAGGGAGCTGCCGAGAAGGGGGGGTCCACGGCCATTTCTGGCTGGGGCTGTGGAGCTGCCCAGAGGGTCCCCTTCACGATCAGCTCCTCTTCCTTCCCAGGCCTGGAGGCCGCCGCTGCCCGGTGACCCTGAGCGCTCGGATCCCCTCTCCGCACCCGCTCACGGACGAGGCTCCTGCGCCTTTAAGAACACCCGCGTCCACCCAACCCGAACCGCGCTCCGCGGGGCGCGGGCGGGCGGGGCCGGGTTTGTGAATGGAGCCCGAGCGGAGGGGGAGGGGGAGGCGGGAGCCCGGGAGGGGGAGGGGCAGAGGGGCGGGGCCAGCCCGGGCCACGCAGCCGCGGAGCTCAAATCCGCACTCCTGCCGCCCAAGGTCTCCCGCAGCCTGAGATCTGAGGCTGTGGGAGACTAGCACTCCGCCCCGCACAGCCTGCAGGAGGTGGGGAGGGGAAGGGACCCACCCTCACCCCAAAGACCCGGAGTCACAACTGTGTCGGCACGCGCCCCTATCCGGCTACTCCCCCGCCCAAGGTCTCCAGCAGCACAGTTACCCGCGGCCCCACCCGGGGCTTCGAGGGGTGCAGGGGTCACACCTCTCCCGTGCTTCCCGGCCTCCTCCCACCTAACGCGGAGCGTGGGCCTGGGCGTGGGCCTCGTGCAGATGGCGTTTTGGCCCCAAAATAGCTGCCCCCCCCCACGTCTCCTTCCCTCCATCCAGCCCTAGGGGAGAGGCGAAGAGGGGGCCACGCGCTCCCGCGGATCCCGCTGCACTGTTTGGGGGACACTGGGGACCGGAGGAGGCGCCCCCCACGCCCAGGCCGGGCCCACTGCCCCCACACCCGCACCCTCGCGCGCAAGAGCCGCCCGACTCCCCGGCCCCCACCAGCGCCCACACAGCATCTACACCGGCGCCCCAGCCCCGCATTCACGCGTGCGTGCGGCGGGCAGGACCCCCGGAGCTGATCGTGCGCGCCCCGCAGCGCGCCCCGGGGGTCCCCTCCGCGGTGCAGCCCGGCTCGGCGCACCCCCGCGGACCCCGCACCAGGCCCGCGTCCACGCAGCTCCTACCTCCGACGCACAGCAGAGACATGACTCCGGGCGGCCAGGGCACGGCGGGCGCAGCGCGGGGCTCGGGGCTCACGCCGGGGCCCGGCCGCCGGCCATGTCGCTTCAGCACCGGGGGCGCGGACAGCGCCTGACGCGCTCTGACGCCGCGACGTGGGCGGAGCCGGGGACGCGTGACGGGGCGGAGCCGCGCCGGACGCCTTAAAGCGCGGGGCCGCGGGCGCCCAGGACCGGGCCCTTCCGCTCCGGCTCAGCCTCTGCCTGCGTCCCTCTGTCCCTCCGTCCCTGCTGCCGCCCAGCCAGGTCTCCACGTCTGTTTCCCTGTCTAAGCCTCCTCGCCTGCGCTCTTATCTTACATCCTCCTGGGTAACAAAACTGTTTGCTCGCCAGTTCCCGGGAAGCCTTCCCTGATTTCCTAGCACTGAATCATATTTGATTCATTTTGTTTTATGCTGTGCTGACACTTGAACTCAGGACCTCCCGCATGTGAGGCAAGTGCTCTACCACTGGCGAGTATCTCCATCCATTTTGTAACTTTAAAGAATTATATTCTGCCGGGCGGCGGTGGCACACGCCTTTAATCCCAGCACTCGGGAGGCAGAGCCAGGCGGATCTCTGTGAGTTCGAGGCCAGCCTGGGCTACCAAGTGAGTTCCAGGAAAGGCTCCAAACTACACAGAGAAACCCTGTCTCAAAAAAATTAAAAAACAAAACAACAAAACAAACAAAAATTACATTTCCCGGAGCTTTCTGGGGAGATGTCACTGGTCAAGAGCACTGGCTGCTCTTCCAGAGAATCAGCTTTCCGTCCCCAGCACCGCATGGCGGCTCCCAACCACCCACAGGCACGGAAATGTACGCAGGCAAAACGTTCATGCACATAAAATAAAGTAAATCTAAATGTTTAAAAATAGCGTTTGTTCATGTGTTGGAGTGAGGCTCACAGGTACCCAGTGCACACGTGGAGGTCAGAGGACAACCGTGCAGAGCCCCAGGAACTCAAGACCCCAGGTGTGGCTGGCAGTGCTTCTGCTCACTGAGCCGTTGTACAGGGCCCTATTGATTGATTTACGTGTGTGTGTGTAAGTGCGTGAATGTTTGTAGGTGTGTGTGTGCATCTGTGTGCGTGTCTACATGTGTGAGAGCATATGTGTGTGTCAATGTGAGTGAGTGTGTATGTGAGTTTGAGCATGCTGGTGTCTGTGGGAGAATGTCTGTGTGTGAGTGTGTGCATCTGTGTATAAGGGTGTGTCTGTCTCTGTGTTTTCACGTTTTCACGTGCATGTGTCTGTGTGTAAGTGCATGTGTGTGTTTACTTGTGTGTATGTCCCCAAGTGTGTGTTGTGTGTCCATGTGTGCATTGGTGTGCATCTGTGTCTGTGTATGTATGTGAGTGTGTATATACACACTTGTGCATGTAAGCCCAGGAGATGACCTTGGTGCAAGTCCTCATGCACAGATCACTTATTTGTTATTATTGTTTTTGTTGTTGGCGGTGTCTGAGGCCTGGGGTTCACAGCTTTGGCTGGAGCCGCAGGAGTCCTGTCTGCAGCTCCCGGAGTCGGGACTGGAGGTGCATACCGCCAGCAGCTCCTCCCGTGGGTTCTGTAGACAGAATCGCATCCTCAGACTTCCGCGGACACCTCCACAGGTCCGTCCCACGGGGGCACATTGATCTTCACCACCCTCTGCTGCTGCTGCTGTGTGTGTGTGTGTGTGTCTGTGTGTCTGTGTGTCTGTGTGTCTGTGTGTCTGTGTGTGTGTGTCTGTGTGTGTCTCTGTGTCTGTGTGTGTCTCTGTGTCTGTGTGTGTCTCTGTGTCTGTGTGTGTGTGTTTGTCTGTGTGTGTGTGTCTGTGTGTGTGTCTGTGTGTCTGTGTGTGTGTCTGTGTGTGTGTGTCTGTGTGTGTCTGTGTCTGTGTGTGTGTCTGTGTGTGTGTGTCTGTGTCTGTGTGTCTGTGTGTGTGTCTCTGTGTGTCTCTGTGTCTGTGTGTGTCTGTGTGTGTGTGTGTGTCTGTGTGTCTGTGTGTGTGTCTGTGTGTGTGTGTCTGTGTGTGTCTGTGTCTGTGTGTGTGTCTGTGTGTGTGTGTCTGTGTCTGTGTGTGTGTCTGTGTGTGTGTGTCTGTGTCTGTGTGTCTGTGTGTGTGTC
Organism: Peromyscus leucopus; assembly: GCF_004664715.2. Taxonomy (NCBI): domain Eukaryota; kingdom Metazoa; phylum Chordata; class Mammalia; order Rodentia; family Cricetidae; genus Peromyscus; species Peromyscus leucopus. Next base: position 54,138,763 of record NC_051077.1, read on the forward strand.
TCTGTGTGTCTCTGTGTCTGTGTGTGTCTGTGTGTGTGTGTGTCTGTGTGTGTGTGTGTCTGTGTGTGTGTGTGTGTCTGTGTGTTGTGTGTGTGTCTGTGTGTGTGTGTGTCTGTGTGTGTCTGTGTCTGTGTGTGTGTCTGTGTGTGTGTGTCTGTGTCTGTGTGTGTGTCTGTTGTGTGTGTGTGTCTGTGTCTGTGTGGTCTGTGTGTGTGTGTCTTTCTGTGTGTCTCTGTGTCTGTGTGTGTCTGTGTGTGTGTGTGTCTGTGTGTGTGTGTGTCTGTGTGTGCGCGCGCACACACGCGCGCGCACGCGGGCCACCATGCCTCTGCTCTTGTTAAAGCTTATTTACTTTGGCCACTTAGTGGTGTGCACGCCTTGAGTTATAGCACTCTGGAGGCAGAGGCAGGAGGATCTCTCTGAGTTCGAGGCCAGCCTGGTCTACAGAGCAAGCTCCAGGACAGTCAGGATGATGCAGAGAAACCCTGTCTCGAAAAACCAAACAGCAGAAGCTTATTTACATTTTTGTTTTGTTTTTCCAGACAGGGATTCTCTGTGTAGCCCTGACTGTCCTGGAACTCACTCTGCAGACAGGCTGGGCTCGAGTTTATTTACTTTTACTTTATGTGTGTGGGTTGTTTTTCTGTGAAGGTAGTGGCGGAACCTGAACCTGCTGATATTTTAACAACCTGCTGCTCAGACCCAGGCTGGCAGGATCCAGTCCCAGCTTGGCCCTGACGCCAATGGTTCTATTTACCAATAATGAACCAGGAATCAGATGTTGGGGTGAAAACCTTCTCGTTCATAGAAGCCGAGAAGCAACCAGCTGACCTTTTGGCCAGAGACCCAGCAAGAAAAGCTTCTCTCCAGCTGCCCCAAATCAAAAACATCGCGGATCCCTCGGTCCTGGCCTCCTCCTTCCTGGGTGTTTCTATGTATCGGGGACTATGGGGGTCCAGTCCCTCGATAGTCCCCTCCCAGGGTCCTGGAAGAATCTACAACCAGCTGATAATTAATCTTTGATGAGAAGAAATGAATCTATGTACACGAAACTCCTTAGTTCATACACTTTATTATTATTTTGTGATAGTTCTCTCTCTACACAGCTTCTATTCTGCTCTCATGTCTAGCTCCTTTCTTGCCTGATTTCTCTATATTTATCTACTGTCCCCTCTAGGTTCTATCTTAATTCCTGCATCTAGTTCTGTCCCTCCTAGGTTCTCATCTATCTAGTTCTTTCTGCTATCAGCTCCTCTCCCGTCTCCTTCTCTCTCATCTGGCTCTTCCTCATCTTGTTCTTTCCCATCTGCCTCATCTTCCATCTCATTCCTCTTGTCCTCTATTCTAGCCCTTCAATCTAGTTCTTCCCCATCTCAGTTTGTTCCTCTCAAGTTCTTACCCATCTAGTTCTTCCATTCTCTTTTTTCTTCTCTGTCCTCTGCTTTACAGTTATATATCTCCCCAAAATCACAATCCTCCCCTCCACCCAGGACACTCAGCCTGAACTTCCTCAGGCAGTGATTGTCCGCTATCAGGATCAAATGGAGGGGGTGATAAGAATTACAAAGAGGGGCAATAGTTGTTAATTACCATTTGCGACCCAAAGGGGAAGTGACTAATGAACTAACTAAAGGCTAAATACAGGTAATATCTAAGAAGAGGGATCTTATGTGCACAACTATAATCTTAAATGTGTTTGGTAAAAGATGTTAAAAATCTGTAAGTTGCTAGGTCAATGGGAGAAAATAAAACTGTCTTCTTTTTTCCTGTGGCTCCTATCTGTCCAAGCTATCTGCCGTTTTTTCTGCAGGGTGGGGGAAAGTTTACCCAGTCTCTAGGCAACCTGTGCACAGCTAGATGCCTCTGGTGATAGTTAAAGGGAGATCTGGAACTGGAGGTAAGATTTGGGAAAGGAGGAAGTTAAGCTTAATTAGCACATCCACCAGGCCTTCTCAAACAGGTAGCCTGGATGCTTAAGTCTGTTCTTAGAGAGTACAGAGGTATCTCTGATAAGATACTTGCTCCGTCTGGGGATGCACCTGGCCGGATGCTGCTAATGACGATAATTACAGGGAGGCTTGAACTGGGAGTTCTGGCTGAGCATAGCTGTTAGCGCAGAAGGTTATCTAAATATTCCTAGAAGTGGTTAGGTAAGGAGTTAGAGGTCTATAAAGTTAGTAAGGCTGTGAGAAAGGAGGGTCCGAGCTGAATTGTGTAAAGCTATTACTTAATGTCTACCTGACCTAGGCAGTGTCCCCTTGTGGAATTTACCTTAAGTCAGGAGACTCGCCTGTGGGTTGTTATCACTGTTAGTCCTCGGAAATTGGGTGACCACCTGGGTGATGTCTCCTTTAGTCCTTGAAAGTGGCTAGGGGAGATATCTGATTCCAGAGAAAGCCTTTCCTGAGGCTGTTCTCCAAATACCTGGAATGTGTATGTCCAGAGAGTGATCAGTCCACGCTGTTAGCCCTTCTTAGGGAAAAATCAATTGGGAAATCTATGAAGGCACACATGATTTTCATAACAGAAGACAGCTGATATATAACAAGCCAAGTAACACCAAAAACTCCTTGGGATTTGACTTCCTCTGGAGGAATTCCCTGATCCCTCCAGGTTGTGACTTTGCCATAACCAGCTGAGTTCTTATGATATTCCTGCGGCCCGCAGCATCTATGTCCATATTTCCGACTCTTATGTCTTCTCTAGGGCTAATTCCTGTCAACTAGTCATCCGCTCCACCCTCTGATCCAAGGCTGATTTTATCAACACAGTCTCAGAGTTTCACAGAGAGATCAAATTCCCGCAACGGCTTGGGTTTTGTTCCTGTGTCAGGGTGCCACCCGGGTGCCTGGTGCCCCTGGAGGAGAGAAGAAGTTGTCAAGTCACTGGGACTGGAGCTGCAGATGGCGGTGAGTGTCATGTGGCGCTGGGAATCAAACTCAGGTCTTCTGCAGGAGCAGCGAGTGCTCCTAACCGCTGGGCCAGCTCCCCAGCCCCTCCGTTACTTGGTTATAGGGCCTAAGGACCGCCCCTCCAATACACCGGCTCCCTTGTCCCCCAGGCCACCTTCATGCACACGCATGATTATACGTGTTGGTAGAAATTCTAGAATCCACTTCAGTTTTTTCATGGGAGGTCCTGGGTTCATGGGAACTTCCCTGGAGAGCTGAGCCTCCTGACTCTCCTGCTTCAGCTTACTGAGCAGCTGGACTGCAGGCGCGAAGCCAGCATGCCCACCTCAGAGTTGACTCCTCGCAGCCTGAGACTTTGTGTGTTTGGGTCCTGATTCCAGCTCTGCTACGTTTACTGCCTCCCGTGCCTACAGAGCTCTTCCTATTGGGCCTGGAAAACCACTGTAACACCAGGTTGAGCTCAGAGTCTCTGTCACAGCACAACACCGAGGTTCATCAAATCAGGAGGTGTTCGAACCGTAGCCTCATTCAGGCCCTGCCTAGAATCCCCAGTGAGGGGCTGGGGGCGTGGTCAGGGTGGAGCCCCGCCTAGAATCCCCAGTGAGGGGCTGGGGGCGTGGCTCAGGAGTGGAGCCCCGCCTAGAATCCCCAGTGAGGGGCTGGGGGCGTGGTCAGGGTGGAGCCCTGCCTAGAATCCCCAGTGAGGGGCTGGGGGCGTGGTCAGGGGTGGAGCCCCGCCTAGAATCCCCAGTGAGGGGCTGGGGGCGTGGCTCAGGAGTGGAGCCCCGCCTAGAATCCCCAGTGAGGGGCTGGGGGCGTGGTCAGGGTGGAGCCCTGCCTAGAATCCCCAGTGAGGGGCTGGGGGCGTGGTCAGGGGTGGAGCCTAAAATCCCCCAGTGAGGGGCTGGGGGCGTGGCTCAGGGGTGGAGCCTAGAATCCCCAGTGAGGGGCTGGGGGCGTGGTCAGGGGTGGAGCCCCGCCTAGAACCCCCAGTGAGGGGCTGGGGGCGTGGTCAGGGGTGGAGCCTAAAATCCCCCAGTGAGGGGCTGGGGGCGTGGTCAGGGGTGGAGCCCCGCCTAGAACCCCCAGTGAGGGGCTGGGGGCGTGGCTCACTGGCCTGGCTTGCAGAGTGTCCTAGGTTCCATCTCCTGACACTTGACGCCTAAGTTTCAGCACCTACAGAAGAAAGATCAGAAATAACCAGTCTTACGGTTTTGTAACAGCTCGTTTGAGTTCCAACCTGGAAACTCAGGAATTCTAAGGCCTCCGATGTTTTGTTTGTTTTGTTTTTCGAGATAGGGTCTCTCTGGGTGTAGCCCTGGCTGTCCTGGAACTTGCTCTGTAGAACAGGCAAGGCTGACCTCGAACTCACAGAGATCTGCCTACCTCTGCCTCCCGAGTGCTGGGATTAAAGATGTGCGCCACCACCCGGCTCCATTTTTAAATTTTTAGACAGATATCAGTAGTAAGTAAGGGGAGTGGTCGGCTGTCAGTCCCTGCAGGGCCCCACTGCTCCCTAGTCGCTCAGAATCTTTAATCCCCTCATTTTCCTTCTTGCCTCTCACAAATGTGGCTGTTTTGTGTGCTTTGAACTTTTTATAAGGGGACGCAACAGTCGCTCTTTTTCCTTTCTTTTCTTAAAAAAATTATTATTAGTTCTTTAAGACGGTTTGGCTATGCACCCTAAGCGGGTCTGAAATGTACCATGTGAACCACGCTTGGCTCAGAGTTACAGCAATCCTTCTGACTGGGCCTCCTGAGTGCTGTGATTACACACGTGTGCCACCATGCCTGACAATGGCTGCTCAGGGGTGTTCGCGCGCGTGTGCGTGTGTGCGCGCGCGCGCGTGCGTGCGTGTGTGCATGTGTGTGTGTGCGTGTGTAGGCCAGAGGAGGATGTCCAGCTCTGTCATGCACTGTCCACCTTCTTCCCTGAGACAGGGTCTCTCATGCCTGGAGCTATGCTGGTGGCCAGCGAGCCCGGCCATCCTCCTGTCTCCGACACCGCAACACTGGAGCCACCCAGCTTCTTCATTTGTAACTGGGATGGCATCTCGGGCTCAGCAAGTCCTCCACCCTGACCACGCCCCCAGCCCCTCACTGGGGATTCTAGGCGGGGCTCCACCCCTGACCACGCCCCCAGCCCCTCACTGGGGATTCTAGGCGGGGCTCCACCCTGACCACACCCCCAGCCCCTCACTGGGGATTCTAGGCGGGGCTCCACCCTGACCACGCCTCCAGCCCCTCACTGGGGATTCTAGGCGGGGCTCCACCCTGACCACGCCCCCAGCCCCTCACTGGGGATTCTAGGCGGGGCTCCACTCTGACCACGCCCCCAGCCCCTCACTGGGGATTCTAGGCGGGGTTCCACCCTGACCACGCCCCCAGCCCCTCACTGGGGATTCTAGGCTCCACCCCTGACCACGCCCCCAGCCCCTCACTGGGGATTCTAGGCGGGGGCTCTGTTCTGTCAACCCTCTGCCTCACCCTCCGCATCACACCTGCTATCTCTTCATGTTTCCATTTCTGAAGTCTTGTTTAATCCTCTCCCAGCCATGCTGGCAGCCCGAGAGGCCTGCTCTGCGTGGTGTTTCCGGAGCAGCAGACGCTCTGGGTCTGAGGCTGGGGAGAGACATCTGAGAAGAGAACTTGGCGTGCTGCAGGGGACCCGGCTCCGTCTGCACAGAACAGTTCCACTCCGTGCAGCAGCCGCACTGGCAACAGACGGATCGACAGAGGCACCGGGCGCAGGGCACAAGTGGATCCGCAGCGTGCCGAGGAGCTGAGGATGCCACCAAAGCCGGGGGTGGAGGAAGGACTCCCCCAGTACCCGCTCCGGCTTGAGGAGTTCTTTCCAGAAACCCCCAGGCCGAGTCTGTGGGTCGCAGGGATCGAACTCGAGCTGTGTGGCGCCGGCTCAGTCTCGCAGGCCCCCATTGGGTAGCTTTTGAGCGGGACATGTGTAAAGGCGAGGTTTTCAGAGGAAGTGTGAGCACGCCCTGTGCGGGGGTGGGGTCCCCAGGAGAGGGCTGCCTTCAGCTCATCAGGACGGGGCGGCTCGGAGCCTCTGCGTTTTCTCCCTCCGGTGGGAAAAACAGCACATTGCTCGGTGTTTTTCCCGAGGTTCACGGTTGGGGCGGAGTGGAAACTGAGGCCTGAAGTGTGTGCTGGATGCAGCAGGTCCCGGCCCGGGCAGGCCCAAGTGGCTCCAAGGACAGGCGTGCCCAGCAGGTCGAGGGCCCCCTCTGTCCCCCGGTCCCCGACAGCTCCCCTCCCTTCCTGTGCTGCGCGCCGTCACCAGGCTCCTGCGCCAGCAGGGTGGCCCCCGCCTCGCAGGTTTCTGGTCTCCCACCTGCCCCGCCCCCAGGGCGCTCTGACTTTCGGTAAATGAGGCGGCCAGGAAGCCCGGGGGCCGCACAGGAAGGAGCGGGGACTTTCCTGTCGCAGCGCCGGCTGCCGCCGCCTCGGCGCGGCTCTATTTGGTAGGACGAGCCTCGGGCGCGGGGGCGCATGGGGCGCATCCCGGTCACCGAACCGGCAGCACGCTGGCCCTGCGATAGCGCGCATGCGCCCAGGGCTCCCCGCCCCCACCCTCCGGTCCAAGGCTCGGGAAGAGGAAGGGACCGGAGTTTGTTCGGTTTGGTAAAAGCTCTCTGCGCTCCTCTGCAGACTCGTATCGCTGCTGTCTTCTTTCTTTTCCATCTTTGTGTTCGAACGCTGTTCGGCTGCCCTTCCATCCTGTCAACCCCCGTCAGTCTCCTGTCACATCATCACACCCGCTGCGGCTCTGCGACTTCAGACCCAACCTGCGGTGCAGTGCTCCCCCCAAACTATCAGCATCGCACGCCCCGATGCGCACATCCCTCTCGCTCGTCACCTCAGCATACGTCTATCACTCTCACACTATGGCGTCGCAGTGGTACTCCTCAGCCACCACGCGCCGGCATCACGCGCCGACACGCCCGTCGCATCGCACATGTAACTCTGATCGCACTCCTCTCGCTCATCCCATCTAAGCCTCCGGCTCTCTCGTGACCTATCTACTTTCCTTCTGTGCCGGAGACGCTGCTACACTCGTCGCACACATCTGGAGGTCCGAGGTACAACTTGAGCTCTTCCTCCGGGTGTCCACCGGCTCGGGCCAAGCCCCTCCAGCGATCGGTCGCTCCGCCTTGCCCGCCCCTTGTTTCCTGTAGTCGTCAGTGGCAAGACCAGTGTCTTGACCTTCTCGAAATCGTGCTGTACCACACCACATACAGGATATGCGAGGGTTAATCCTTTTCTTTAATTTGATAGCCACTGGCTGCCGGCTAAAACGGCGCTGGCGCTCCAAAACCACTAGACGATCCTCCTCGCCAGCCTCGGTCGCCGTCCGTGAGCGCCATGTCTCGAGATGTGGCACCTCGGAATTAGTTATTTTATTTATTTTTATGTGTATTTTGTTTGGGTCTGTTTGTATATTGTCGATCGCACAGATAATCTAGCCCAGTGTCCTGAGATCATCCTGCTCTGCTAGCCCCAGGCTTGGTTCTCCGCCTAATACTCATCGAGAAGCAGTCTCCCCAGTCCCTGCCTTTCTGACAGCCGACTCCCTTACGCTATGTGCGACACCAACGCCATCGAATTACACTCAGACGCCCGTGCTCCGGCACCTGTGAAATAAGCTCCTATGAGTCAGTACGCCGTCTGCGAGGCCAGAAGGGGGCGCTGGGGCCGCTAGCGCGGAAGATGGTTGTGAACCGCCGCGGGTGGGGACCGAACGCAGGTCCTCTGCTGGAGCGGCCGGTGCTCCGGCCCACTGAGGCCGCGTCTCCTGGGAGCTCTGTTGGTTCCCTATACAGTGTCATGCGGCCGGCTAGGCCGGAGTCGGGCGGCACAAGTTGGTCACCAGGTGCCTGCTTTTGTTCTTTTATTACGGAAGGGTGCCCGGGCAGAGGGCAGAGGGCAGCCCTGTGTGGTGGGCTTCACGGATGGAACTCCTGGCTTCAGGCTTGGCCGCAAGTGCCTTTCCCAGCCACCTTCCTGGGCCAGAGGTGGCAGGGCTGAGGCCTGCTGGCTGTTTCCTGCCTCTTCTCCCCGCCCCTGCCCGGACCGGCTCTGAGGGCCCGTGGAGGGCAGGCTGGGAAGCGCGCGTTCCCCTAGGCCCCTGCATTCCCCTAGGCCCCTGCGGGGACCTCCCCTAGGAGGCCCACAGAGTGCAGGCTGGATGTGCAGCTGAGGAGAGGCCAGGAAGGGTTGGGGAGACGGCACAGGCCACAGACTCGCGCACAGGGAACCCATCGCACCAGGGGCAGACGCCTCTAGCCCCAGCTCCTGTGACCTGAGGACCAACACGGAAAGACAGCTGGCCCCATCCCCCTAACCGCTGCTGCTTCCTGCTCAGGCCTCTTTCTGTGTCTGCTGTTGATTGCTCATGCCTGCCTGGGGTCCTGGCCTGGCTGACCAGGCTGGGACGTGGAGGCTTGTGCATGGATCGGTTGGAGATGTCTGCCCTGGGTGCAGAGGAGTGGGAGGGGGCCTGAGTTCACGCAGAACCGGAAGACACCTGGTCTCCAGCCAAGCTGTGGCGTGGGCCCTGGGGCTCCTTTCCCTCCCAGTCAAGCCCCCTTCCGGTTCGATTCCCTGCCTCTCCAGGTTATGGTCATGGCGCCTCCAAGTGAGGAGACACCTCTGATCCCGCAGCGCTCATGCAGCCTCTCATCCTCGGAGGCGGGATCCCTGCACGTCCTCCTCCCTCCCCGGGGATCCGGGCCTCCCCAGAGACTGTCATTCTCTTTTGGGGACTACCTGGCAGAGGATCTGTGTGTGCAGGCAGCCAAGGCCTGTGGTGAGTAGGTCCCTAGGTGCCTGGGCCACTTGCTAGGACTGAGCAAGACACCTATGGGAGAAAAGGAGCGGTCAGCATCGGTGCTGGGGCTTTGAGGGACGAATAGAAGTTTGGTAAGGGAGGATCATGGGCTCAGCCGGTTTCTGCACTGCTGACCGAGCTGACGAGCCCATCCCTTCAGGCATCCTGCCTGTTTATCACTCGCTCTTCGCTCTGGCCACCGAGGACTTGTCTTGCTGGTTCTCTCCAAGCCACATCTTCTCCGTGGAGGACGTGGACACCCAAGTCTTGGTCTACAGGCTCCGGTAGGGAGTGAGCCCCTCCATTCACCTTCAGGGTGGTGTTACTGTCCAGGCCACGGCAGAGGCTAAGACTGGAGAGGGTGGGCTGCTTGCTGTAGGCCACACAGCGCATCAGGGACAACTCGGGCCCCGTGGGGCCGGAGCTGACTGTGCCCCCGCATTCTGAACCCCGCAGCTTCTATTTCCCTGGCTGGTTTGGCCTGGAGACATGTCACCGCTTTGGGCTGCGCAAAGATCTGACCAGCGCCATCCTCGACTTACACGTTTTAGAACACCTCTTTGCCCAGGTCGGTAGTCCTCGGTGGGGAAGCCCAACCCAGGGATGGGGACCCCAAGGCAACAGCCTCCCGGGCGCGGGCTGGGCCGATCCTCACCTGGCCACCCTCCTGTGCCCGACCCCAGCACCGCAGCGACCTGGTGAGCGGGCGCCTCCCCGTGGGCCTCAGCCTGAAGGAGCAGGGGGAGTGCCTGAGCCTGGCCGTGCTGGACCTGGCCCAGATGGCCCGGGAGCAGGCCCAGCGGCCCAGCGAACTGCTCAAGACCGTCAGGTGAGGGCCTAGGGCCTGCCAGTGACCTGGCTCCCGGCCTGTCTGTCCCCGGTCTCGACTGGCTTCGGGCCTGGGGCCCTACGGTTTACCTTGCCAAACTACTGCACATACCTCGTTTCCAACGCCGACCCCTGCAGCCAGGCACCCTCTCCCTCAGCCCGCCTCTGCTTGGAAGGTCCTCGATGTCTGTCGCGTGTCCTTCGGGCCCCCTTCCCACCCTGAGGCCCGGCGTGCCCCCCACCCCACAGCTACAAGGCCTGCCTGCCGCCCGGCCTGCGCGACCTGATCCAGGGGCTGAGCTTCGTGACGCGCAGGCGCATCCGCAGGACCGTGCTCCAGGCGCTGCGCCGCGTGGTGGCCTGCCAGGCCGACCGCTACTCGCTCATGGCCAAGTACATCCTGGACCTGGAGCGGCTGCACCCGGCGGCCGCCGCCGAGACCTTCCGCGTGGGCTCCCCGGTGCCCAAGAGGGGCCGGGGCTCCTGCGCGTGGAGGGCGGCAGCGGCGTCGCCTGGAGCCCCGGGGACCAAGAGGTGCTAGGGGCGGGGCTGGGGAGGGGCGGGGCCTGCGGGAGGCGGGGCGGTCAGCCAAGGAGCCAGCCAGGGGCAGGACCAATCAGGAGAGCAGTGTAGAAGCCGAGGTGGGGCGGGGCCAATCGGGAGGGGCCAATCAGGCAAGGGGGCGATCGAGGGCGGGGCTAGTTTGGGGCGGGAATGGCAGCGCCAGGGGGCGGGGTTGGATGGAGGCGGGGCTGTGGGCGGGCCGCCAGGGACTGGCCTGGGGCGGGACCAGCAGGGCGGGCTGGTCAGAGGAGGCCGGGGCCTGGCATTCGTGGGCCGGCCGGGGGCGGGGCATTCGTGGGCCAGTCGTGGGCGGGGCAGTCGTGGGCGGGGCAATCGTGGCGGGGCAATCGGGGGTCGGCCGGGGTCGGGGCATTCGGGGGCGGTCGGGCGGGGCATTCGGGGCCGGTCGGGGCGGGGCATTCGGGGCGTGGCAGTCGGAGGCCGGTCGTGGGCGGGACAGTCGGGGGCGGGGCAGTCGGGGGCGCACCGGACCCGGCTAGACGGGGCTGGGTCGGCAGGGGGCAGTTGGGATGGGGTCTGCGGGGCAGCGGGGGCCAGGCCTGGGTGCCCTCCAGGAAGCGGGCGTGGGAGGAGGGAACGAGCGCGGCGGGGCAGGGTCGGGGCCGCAGGCCCAGCCAGGCCCTGAGTGCTCGGGACGTAATCCCCCGGCCTCCGCCCGACCTTCCTTCCCAGCTCTTCCAGACCTTCTGTGACTTTCCCGAGATCGTGGACGTCAGCATCAAGCAGGCCCCGCGCGTGGGCCCGGCCGGGGAGCAGCGGCTGGTCACCATCACCAGGATGGACGGCCACATCCTGGTGGGTCCTGGCTCTGGCGCCGAGCCTGGGAGCGGGGCGGGCGGCCTGGGGCCCCACTGGTGGCCGACGAGCTCTCCCGCACAGGAAGCGGAGTTCGCGGGGCTGCCCGAGGCGCTGTCCTTCGTGGCCCTCGTCGACGGCTACTTCCGCCTGACCTGCGACTCCAGGCATTTCTTCTGCAAGGAGGTGGCGCCGCCAAGGCTGCTGGAGGAAGTGGCAGAGCTGTGCCACGGGCCCATCACGTGAGGGGCGGCGTCCGGGGGCACCGCGGGGGGCGTGGCCGGGGGGCACCGCGGGGGCGTGGCCGGGGGGCACCGCGGGGTCCCGGGCACTCGGGGCCTCACCGAGCTGGGCGGCTCTGACGGGGCTTCTGTCCTGGCCTAGGCTGGACTTTGCGGTCCACAAGCTGAAGGCCGCGGGCTCCCTCCCCGGGCTCCTACATTCTCCGCCGCAGCCCTCAGGACTACGACAGCTTTCTTCTCACGGCCTGCGTGCAGGTTGGTTCATTGCTGGTGCCAGGGTGGCTTCCCGGCGGAGGTGACATCCGAGCTGGGACCAGGAGTGTGCATTTGTCCTTGAAGAGCACCAGCCTGGGATTCTCCCTAGAATCCACGAGGCTGAGGCAGGAGGATCACGTTTACAGGCCAGCCTGGGCTCACAAAGCAAGATTGCGCATCAAAAAGTGCGGGGATGGCGTCGGGGCCGTGGGGCGGGGTTCCCACCAAGCCTGAGGATGCGCGCTCCGTCCCTGGCACCGCGTGGTGGACGCGTCCCCGACCCGGGGCGCGCGCGGGCGCAGGGCCGCGGGTTCGGGCCCAGGGCCGCGGGTTCGGGCCCGGCCTCCACCGCCTCCACCCGGCTCCCTCCCTCCGCAGACGCCGCTGGGCCCGGACTACAAGGGCTGCCTCATCCGCCGGGACCCGCGGGCGCCTTCTCCTGGCCGGGCTCAGCCAGCCGCACCGGAGCCTGCGCGAGCTCCTGGCCGCCTGCTGGCGCTCCGGGCTGCAGGTGGACGGTGCCGCCCTGAACCTCACTCCTGCTGCGCCCCCCGGCCCAAGGGTGAGCCCTCTGCCTCCCCACGCCCCGCAGCTCTGGAGGTTTGCGGCCAGCCCCCGCTTCCCGCGTGGGTGAAGGTCGCTGGGACGCCCCCCTGCTGGGACGGTCCCCCCCCCTGCTGGGATGTCCCTCCCCCCCTGCTGCCCTGGTTGACACGGGAGAGCTGTGACCTGGTCCGTCCGCTCAGAGCGCGGCGCTTTCGAATCCCTTCTCAGGAGCGAGTTCGGGGGCGGGGGGGGGGGTCCCCAGGCTTAGTGCGGGAGGGGCTCTTGGGAACCTTTGCCTCTGACCTCTGACCTCTGTTCTCTTGCTTCTGCCCCCTAGAAAAGTCCAATTTGATCGTGGTGAGAACGAGCTGCACCCCTGCCCCGGCCCCCGGCCGCGCCCCGTCCTGCTGCGCGCTGACGCAGCTGAGCTTCCACACAATCCCTGCGGACAGCCTGGAGTGGGTGAGGGTCCCCGGGGCAGGGGTGAGGGTCCCCGGGGCAGGGGTGAGGGTCCCCGGGGGCAACAGGGGTGAGGGTCCCCGGGGCAGGGGTGAGGGTCCCCGGGGGCAACAGGGGTGAGGGTCCCCGGGGCAGGGGTGAGGGTCCCCGGGGGCAACAGGGGTGAGGGTCCCCGGGGCAGGGGTGAGGGTCCCGGGGGCAGGGGTGAGGGTCCCGGGGCGGGGGTGAGGGTCCCCGGGGGCGGGGGTGAGGGTCGGGGCGGGGGTGAGGGTCCCGGGCAGGGGTGAGTTCTCAGGGGCAGGGTGAGGGTCCCGGGGCAGGGGTGAGGGTCCCCGGGGCAGGGGTGAGGGTCCCCGGGGGCGGGGTGAGGGTCCCCGGGGGCGGGGTGAGGGTCCCGGGGCAGGGGTGAGGGTCCCCGGGGCAGGGGTGAGGCCTAGGGGTGAGGGTCCCCGGGGGCGGGGGTGAGGGTCCCGGGGCGGGGGTGAGGGTCCCCGGGGCGGGGGTGAGGGTCCCCGGGGGCGGGGTGAGGGTCCCGGGCAGGGGTGAGGGTCCCGGGGCAGGGGTGAGGGTCCCCGGGGCAGGGGAGCCGCTGTCAACCGAGGCCGCCTCGGTTCCCCCCAGCACGAGAACCTGGGCCACGGCTCCTTCACCAAGATCTACCGGGGTCGCCGGCGCGAGACCGTGGACGGGGAGACGCACGACACGGAAGTGCTCCTGAAGGTCATGGACGCCAGGCACCGGAACTGCATGGAGGTGAGGCGGGACCAGAGCGGAAGGCCTGCGGACCTGCGGGGCGGGGCCTGTCGGCCCAGCACGAGGGGGAGGCTGAGGCAGGAGGATCACTGGGACCTAGAAAGCCAGAGGGACACGGAGGGTCAAACCCAGACAGCAGAGAGCGGAGATCCTGAGGCTGGGGGGGACCCCGCACCGCGGAGACCTGCAGGGCGGGGACCCCACACCGGGGAGACCTGCGGGGCGGGGACCGCACACCGGGGAGACCTGCAGGGCGGGGACCCCGGGCGCACGGGGAGACCTGCGGGGCGGGGACCGCACACCGGGGAGACCTGCGGGGCGGGGACCCCTGACGGGGAGGAGTCCACGCATCCTCTGCTCTCCTCCCCTCCCCAGTCCTTTCTGGAAGCCGCCAGCTTGATGAGCCAAGTGTCCTACCCACACCTGGTGCTGCTGCATGGCGTCTGCATGGCTGGAGACAGTGAGCCGCGTCCTGCATCCCAGCCCTGCCCCCCCCCTGCATGGTGCCTCTGACACGCCCCACACTCCCCCACCTCGCACCCTTGCTGGCTAATCGCTGTGCAACACTGCACCTCCTGCACACCCTCGCTGAGCCTCTGTTATATCTAGTCAGCTGGGCTGACAGTAAACAAAAGTTCAGCCGTGCTAAGGGCAAAGGGCATACGGGGGGGGGGGGGGTTGGTGGCTGCTGAGCACTGTGTCCCCCAACCCCGTTCCCCGCCCCCAGGCATCATGGTGCAGGAGTTTGTCTACCTGGGCGCCATCGACACGTACCTGCGCAAGCGCGGGCCCCTGGTGCCGGCCGGCTGGAAGCTGCAGGTGATCAAGCAGCTGGCCTACGCCCTCAGCTACTTGGTGAGCGTCCCCGTGTCCGGGGCCTTCCTCGGGGGGCTCTGCGGTGTGGCTAGGAGCCTGTGAGGACGAGAGCGGGGTTCAGAGAGGGCATGGGCGGCTCGGGACGAGGCCCAGGGTGAGCACTGGGCACGCAGGGGCGCCGAGGGCACTGGCGGCGCCAGGCTGGGGCGCCTCTTCCAAAAGAGGGGGCCTCAGCTTGGGGTCTTGAGGGCTGAGTAAGAGTTCACCAAGGGGCAGGCGGTGGTGGCGCACGTCATTGATTCCAGCCCTGGGAGGCCGAGGCGGGGGATCCCTGAGTTCGCGGCCAGCCTGGGCTACAGAGCGAGATCCAGGACAGCCTGGGCTACACAGCGAGACCCAGGACAGCCTGGGCTACAGAGGGAGATCCAGGACAGCCTGGGCTACAGAGGGAGATCCAGGACAGCCTGGGCTACAGAGGGAGACCCAGGCCAGCCTGGGCTACACAGAGAAAACCCAAAATAAAAGAGAGTCCGGGCAAGCCGGACGGGAGCGGTTTGGTGGGCGAGGGGGCGGAGGCGGGAAGTGAGAAGCGGGGCGCCAGGCTGGGGGCCTTGGGGTGCGGTCGGGTCAGCACAGGGGGCCGGGGCCCGCGGGGTGCCGAGCGCGCTCTACCGGGGCAGCACCGGACAGGCTCCGCAGGACGCCGAGGAGCCCGCCTAACCGTGCGCCCTCCCAGGAGGACAAAGGCCTCCCTCACGGCAACGTCTCGGCGCGGAAGGTGCTCCTGGCCCGCGAGGGGGCTGACGGGAGTCCCCCCTTCATCAAGCTGAGCGACCCCGGTGTCAGCCCCGCGGTGCTGAGCCTGGAGAGTGAGTGCAGGCTAGCCCGCCCCGCCCGCCCGCCCCGCCCCGTCCCCCGAGTCTGCACCGGGCGGGTCCGGAGGTGACCGCCGCCCCGTCCCCAGTGCTCACCGACAGGATCCCCTGGGTGGCCCCCGAGTGTCTGCAGGAAGGCCGGGCGCTCGGCCTGGAGGCCGACAAGTGGGGCTTCGGCGCCACGGCGTGGGAGGTGTTCAGCGGGGCACCGGTGCACATCACCTCGCTGGAGCCCGCCAAGGTGGGGCGGGGCGGGGGTGGCGGGCCGGGCGGGACCGGTGCGCATCACCTCGCTGGAGCCCGCCAAGGTGGGGCGGGGACGGGGGTGGGTGGGCGGGGCCGGCGGGGAAGGGCGGGGCGGCGGGGCGGGGCTGGGCGGGCGGGGCGGGCAGGGGGCGGGGCCGGGTGGGCGGGACCGGTGCACATCACCTCGCTGGAGCCCGCCAAGGTGGGGCGGGGCCGGGCGGGGGCGGGGCGGGCCGGCAGCGGGGCGGGGCCGGGCAGGGCGGGGCCGCGCTGGGCGAGGGCGGGGCCGGCCGGCGGCTGGGCGGGGCCTGGCCGGGGCGGGGCCACGTGACGCGCGTCTCCCCGACCCCAGAAGTGAGGTTCTACGAGGACGCGGGCAGTGCCGGCCCCAAGTGGACGGAGCTGGCGGCGCTCATCGCGCAGTGCATGGCCTACGACCCGGGCCGGCGGCCGTCCTTCCGCGCGGTGCTCAGGGACCTCAACGCCTCATCACGTCAGGTGCGGGCGGAGCCGGGCCCGGTGGGAAGGGGCGGGGCCCGATAAGGGGGCGGGGCCCGGTGGGAGGGGGCGGGGCCGGGAGGGGCGGGGCCCGGTTGGAGAGGGGGCGGGGCCGGGAGGGGCGGGGCCCGCGGGAGAGGGGCCCGGGCGGGGCAGGAGGGAGGGGCGAGGCCCGGTGGGAAGGGGCGGGGCCCGGTGGAGAGGGGGCGGGGCCGGGAGGGCGGGGCCGGGAGGGCGGGGCCCGGTTGGGGAGGGGGCGGGGCGGGAGGGGCGGGGCCCGGGGGAGAGGGGCCCGGGCGGTCCAGGTGGGGAGGGGCCCGGGGCGGGTCCAGGTGGGAGGGGCGGCTCCCCGCTGTGCGCAGGGAGGTTGACAGTCGGAGCTAAGATGCTGCAGCGGCGAACAGGCCTCAGGACTCCGTATGCACCCGTTTGCACGGTAGCCCAGGCTGCCTTAACCGGGACCGCTCCGGCCTCGCCCTCTCGGGTGCTGGGATTTTGTTTTGTTGATCTTTTCTGTCGACACGATGTCCTCATCGGAGGGGACCCGGGGTCACAGGCTGTGGTCACGGTGATGGCTCCCGCCTCGCGAGGTGCCCACGAGGTGCCCACAGGGGACGGTGTTCGGGTGCGGTTCACAGCGAGTCTCCTCGGGGTGAGGCAGACAAAGACACCCCACTTGCACATGTGACCCCAGATTATGAGCTCCTCTCGGACCCGACGCCGGGCAGCCTGAGTCCCCGAGAGGAGCTGTACAGTGGCGCCCAGCTGCACGCCTGCCAGGACCCCAGCATCTTCGAGGAGAGGCACCTGAAGTACATCTCGCTGCTGGGCAAGGTGGGCGGGGCAGGGGCGCGGGTGGGCGGGGCAGCGGGTGGGCGGGGCAGCGGGTGCGAGTGGGCGGGACAGCGAGTTCGAGTGGGCGGGGCAGCGGGCGCGGGTGGGCGGGGTAGCTGGCGCGAGTGGGCGGGGCAGCGGGCGCGGGTGGGCGGGGCAGGCGGCCGTGCAGCCGGCGCCCGCTGACCCTCATCCTCACAGGGCAACTTCGGCAGTGTGGAGCTGTGCCGCTATGACCCCCTGGGGGACAATACAGGACCCCTGGTGGCAGTGAAGCAGCTACAGCACAGCGGGCCAGACCAGCAGAGGGACTTCCAGCGCGAGATTCAGATCCTCAAGGCGCTGCACAGTGACTTCATCGTCAAGTACCGGGGAGTTAGCTACGGGCCGGGTGAGCGGCGGCAGGGGATTCGGGGCGGGTTCGAACCCTGCCTCTACCCCTTCCCAGTCGGGCCCCCATGCGACTCAGCTTCCGTTGGGCCTCGCACGCACCAATGCACCCGGCAGAAGGTGCGCAAGAACTGCTGTCGCTTCCGCAGGTCGCCAGAGCCTGCGGCTGGTGATGGAGTACCTGCCCAGCGGCTGCCTGCGGGACTTCCTGCAGCGCCACCGCGCGCGCCTGCACACCGGCCGCCTGCTGCTGTTCGCCTGGCAGATCTGCAAGGTGCGGCCCTGCGGAGGCCGGGGCGCTGGGCCCGGAGACCCTGGCGTTGGGGGTCGGGAGTCCTGGGGTCCGGATCACGGGCCCACGCGCTTTCTCGGCCCCTGGCAGGGCATGGAGTACCTGGGCGCGCGCCGCTGCGTGCACCGCGACCTGGCTGCGCGAAACATCCTGGTGGAGAGCGAGGCGCATGTCAAGATCGCGGACTTCGGCCTCGCCAAGCTGCTGCCGCTCGGGAAGGACTACTACGTGGTCCGCGAGCCGGGCCAGAGCCCCATCTTCTGGTGCGCGGCCCAGGCCCCGGACGCCACGCCCACTGGGACCCCGCCCACTACAACGAGGCCACGCCCCTCTCCGTTCTCTGGCGACCACACCCTCGCCCACCCAGGCCCCGCCCCTCCCCATGGCCCCGCCCTCCGTGTTCCTCGCGCCCACCCCTCCCATGGCGCCGTCCACCTCCACTCCGTCTTACCCTGCCCTCCCGACTCTGGCTCCTGTAACTTATGCCTACCTGCCCATCATCCAACGCTCACCTGGCCCAAGCCCCGCCCTATCCCTTAGCGTCCCGCCCAGTCTGGCCACGCCACCGGCGCGCCCTTAGTGCAGGGAGCCTCTGCGCCTCCTTCTGGGTGCCTGGCCCCGCCCCGCCAGGGCCCCGCCCCGACCACGCCCCTTCCTGCCCCCTCCACGCCCACACACCGCTCCAACTACGCACCGTCCCGCCCCTGCAGGGCCCCGCCCCCTTCCTGCCCTAGCCACACCCACACGCCCGCTCCAACCCCGCCCCGGCCCCGCAGGTACGCCCCCGAATCCCTGTCCGACAACATCTTCTCCCGCCAGTCGGACGTGTGGAGCTTCGGCGTGGTGCTGTACGAGCTCTTCACCTACAGCGACAAGAGCTGCAGCCCGTCAGCCGTGCGTCCCCGCCCGCCCGGCCTCCTCCTCCACCCCGGCCTCCTCCTCCGACCCCGGCCTCCTCCTCCGACCCCGGCCTCCTCCTCCCACCCCGGCCTCCTCCTCCCACCCCGGCCTCCTCCTCCCACCCGGCCTCCTCCTCCCACCCCGGCCTCCGACCCCAGCCCTCCCCCTGACCCCGGCCCTCCCCCTGACCCCCAGCCTCCCTCCCGACCACAGCCCTCCCCTGACCCCCAGCCCTCCTCCCGACCCAGCCCTCCCCTGACCCCCAGCCCTCCCTGACCCCAGCCCTCCCCCCGACCCCAGCCCTCCCCGACCCCAGCCCTCCCCCTGACCCCCAGCCCTCCCCTGACCCCAGCCCTCCCTCCCGACCCCAGCCCTCCCCTGACCCCAGCCCTCCCCCTGACCCCCAGCCCTCCCTCCCGACCCCAGCCCTCCCCCTGACCCCCAGCCCTCCCTCCCGACCCCAGCCCTCCCCCTGACCCCCAGCCCTCCCTCCCGACCCCAGCCCTCCCCCTGACCCCAGCCCTCCCTCCCGACCACAGCCCTCCTCCCGACCCCAGCCCTCCCCCTGACCCCAGCCCTCCCCCTGACCCCCAGCCCTCCCTCCCGACCCCAGCCCTCCCCCTGACCCCAGCCCTCCCTCCCCGACCACAGCCCTCCCTCCCGACCCCAGCCCTCCCCCTGACCCCCAGCCCTCCCCCTGACCCCCAGCCCTCCCTCCCGACCCCAGCCCTCCCCCCGACCCCCCCCTCCAGCCCTCCCTCCGACCCCAGCCCTCCCTCCCGACCCCAGCCCTCCCCCGACCCCAGCCCTCCCCTGACCCCCAGCCCTCCCCCTGACCCCCGGCCCTCCCTCCCGACCACAGCCCTCCCTCCCGACCCCGGCCCTCCCCCTGACCCCCAGCCCTCCCCCTGACCCACAGCCCTCCCTCCGACCCCAGCCCTCCCCTGACCCCCGGCCCTCCCCCTGACCCCCAGCCCTCCCCCTGACCCCCAGCCCTCCCTCCTGCAGGAGTTCCTGCGCATGATGGGGCCGGAGCGTGAAGGGCCAGCCCTCTGCCGCCTTCTGGAGCTGCTGGCCGAGGGCCGCCGCCTCCCGCCACCTCCCTCCTGCCCCATCGAGGTGAGGGAGGCAGACGAGTTTCCCAGGTTCCATTCTTGATTGACAGCGGGGGTCCTGGCCCCAAGTTGCCCCCCCCCTGGTTACTGACAGGCGTCTTGCAAATCCCAGTTTACCAGAATGCAGAATGGGAATGCCCCTGCTCAACAGGATGAAGGAGGCTGTGGCGAGGGTGTCAGAAATGACATTTTACCTTGGTTGAGACAAGGTCTTGCTGTGCAGCCCCGGCTGCCTGAACCGGACGTCTTCCTGCCTCAGTCTCCCCTCCACAGAGAAGACAAACGGTGCACTACCACAGCCCGAATCCACATTTGAATTTTTCTTTTATTATTTACTTTTTTTAAAATACTGAGAATTGAACCCAGGGCCTCACACATGCTAGAGCCCGCCACTGGGCTACAGTTTCTAAGGCGCCTTAAAAGATGATTCAGGGGAGCCGGGCAGTGGTGGCGCACGCCTTTAATCCCAGCACTCGGGAGGCAGAGGCAGGTGGATCTCTGTGAGTTCGAGGCCAGCCTGGTCTACAAAGTCTACAGTCTGGTCTACAGGACGGCCAAAGCTACACAGAGAAACCCTGTCTTGAGAAAAATAAAATGATTCAGGGGTTTGCCAGGCCTCTCCCAGGCCTGAACGGCACCAACTGGAGTAGCTGGGAGAAGTCATTCCCAGAGACATGGCCGTGGGTGGGGTGGGGTGCCAGGCAGAAGCAAATGTGGGGCGAGGTGTGGCAGTGTGCCTGTCACCCCAGCAGTCTGGGGGCTGAGGCAGGAGGATTACCACGAGTTGGAGGCCACTTTACTGTGACCCTGTCTCCAGACGGAAGCGGGAGTTGGGGAGACACAACAGTCGGACTTAGTTTCTGTCCCGAAATCCCAGGGAGTCATGGAGAGCTGTGGGCAGAGTGGAGCCCAGGTCGTCCGCTCAGGCCCTGCTCCCCGGTCTCCCCGCCCTCCCCGCCCCCAGGTTCAGGAGCTCATGCAGCTGTGCTGGGCGCCCAGCCCGCAGGAGCGGCCGGCCTTCAGCGCCCTGAGCCCACAGCTGGACGCGCTGTGGCGTGGAAACCCGGGGTAGCATCAGGGTGAGCGCCGACCTCAGCGGGGAGCTGTCCGCCCCCGGGCCCCACCCCTGCAGGCCGCTCATCCCGTTCCCCGCGCCCACCCTTCCCACCTCTCCCTCCAGGAGGGGACCTTAAATATGTGACCCCGGGCTCTGCGCAGCCGCCGCCGCCGCTGGAAATGCTTGCCGGACAGCCGCCTGCCCCCCGCAGAAGTCCCTGACTCCGGGTCCCAACACCGCTCCACCCCCGGCCACCCTTACTCCTGAAACTGACAGTGTCTGTCCCGTCCCCATCTCCGCCGCCCCGGGGGCTCCTTGGGGCAGTGAAACCTCAGCCCAGCCTCCTTACAGGTTGGCTCTGGGAGTGTTTGTTGAGTGAATAAATGAATTCAATAGAAAAGATGGAGAGCTGACTTACTGAATGTGGGTCAGGCTTGGGGGCCAAGTGTGGGGTTCTGAGGAGAAACAGCTGGGAGAGGAGAGGCCTTGGCTAAACCCAAGGACACCCCCTCCCTCCTGCCCAGCTGTGGTCCTTGGCTCGCGGGGGGCGGGGGGGGCTGATTCCGGGCAGGGTCGGAGGCCAAGGCCCGAGCTGGGCAGGGCCAGAACTGCGCGCCCCAGAAAGATGCCGCAGCGTCCCACAGGGACTACCCCCCATGTAGAGGAACAGGGGAGGGGGTCGGTCGGGTTCTCTCCTCCCCTCTCCCAGCCTCAGTTTCCCTCTTTGACAAAACCAAGACATAAATACCCCTTCCCATCGCCTTCACGGCCCAAACTGCTTCCAACTCAGCAATGCTCCTGTCTCAGCTTTCCCTCGCAACAGGAGGGGCACTTGCCTGTTTTAAAATGTTGGGAGGTCCCGGCACCTGGGACTTCAGGGTCCCTGCTGGACACACAGCCCCGGCCCTGACCCGAGCCCCGACCTTCTCGGTGCTGCACGCGGTGTCCCCGCCAAGGCCCGGGGGCGGCGCGAGGCGACTATAAGGGGCGTGGGCGCGGGCCGCCCGCAGCCACCATGCGCCTGCTGCAGCCTCTGCTGCCGCTGCTGCTGCTGCTGCTGCTGCTCCCCGCTCTGCAGCTCGCCCTGCCGTCCCCGCAGCCCCCCGAGGCGCGCGCCAAGCTCTGCGGCCACCACCTGGTGCGCGCGCTGGTGACGGTGTGCGGGGGCCCACGCTGGTCCCCCGAGGCCACGCAGCCCGTGGACGCCCGCGACCGTGAGTGGGGACGGGCGGGGCGGAGTGGACACACGCGGATAACCGAGAGGGGCAGACCCGGCAGGGTGTCGCGGCCCCCTCCCCCACAACAGCAGACTGGGGTTCATGGATTTTTTTTTTTAATTTAACTCTCCCCACTTTAGATTTTGGGGACCGGATCTCATATAGCCCAGGCTGGACTCAAACTCACAATGTAGCCGAGGATGACCTTGAACTCCTCACCTTTGGCTTGCTGTGCTTGGGTGCCCGGCATAGTCGTCACCACCCAGCTTATTGTTTTTTAAAGACAGATTCTCACCATGCAGCATAAAGTGACCCCAGACTCACAGGAATCCTCCTGCCGTGGCACCCCAGGACTGGAATCACTGGCATGCGGCTCTCCCTGGGGGGCTGGGCGGGGCTCCACCTTCAGCTCCAGGGCACAGAGGCCCTTCCCACGCTAGGGGTGCTGCCCAGAGAGCCACAGGGGGATTCCAGTCCTTAACACAGTCCTAGGGACCCCCAGCTTTCCATGCCCAGAAACGGGGGAGCACAGGAGGTGAACGGGGACACAGTGTGGGCGGCAGCCGGGAGTGCTCCTCTGTCACTGGGCACATAATAGACGCGTGCTGAGTGTCTGGGAGGGGCTCAAGCTGACCCCTGCTCTGCCTGCAGGAGAGCTGCTGCGGTGGCTGGAGCAGCGGCAGCTCCTGCATGCACTTGCGGCTGACACGGACCCCGCTCCGGACCCCGACCTGCAGCTTCCTCCCCAGGCTCCTAAGCGCCGCCGCCGCCGCCGCAGCGGGGCCACCAATTCTGTGCACCGCTGCTGCCTCACTGGCTGCACCCAGCAAGACCTGCTGCGCCTCTGTCCCCACTGAAGGGCCCCGGGCTCAGGCGGTGGGGCCTGGCCGTCCAGGACAGGATGCTGACGCCGCCCGTGGGAACGCAGCGATCGCGTCCCCTGGAGAAGCCCCAGCCATTCACAGATCTCAGAAAAGGACGGTCACATGCCCGGCCCCCGAGGACCCTCCAACACGGCCTGTGTCCCCAACAGTCTAAATAAAAGAGCAACTTCATGCGTTTTGTCTGGGAAAAGCCACGCGTGTGGGGGCGGGAGGCGGGCAGCGACTCTCCTCCGGTCACACACGGACCTGAGGCGACACCAGGATCCACGGGGGAAACTGAGGCTGGGGGTTTGCTGCTTGGGAAAGTCAAGCGGGTTTGAGCCCCTGCGTGGGGATCCTAAACCCCAAGCCCTGGACTAGGGCTCAGGACAGACGTCATGTGCAGAGTTCTGTGTCCTGAGGTGACACAGGCCCCGGGCTGTGCCAGCAACGTCACACCGGGAGCGGCCAGGCTGTTCCTGGGCATCGGGCGGGCGCGGCGGCGCACTGAGGTCCCCGCAGGTGCGCCTCGGGTGGGGGCTGGGACAACAGGGAGCCACAGAGCCGCGCTTCTCTGCCAAGCGCCCCCTGTGACCCCGGCGCTGTGACCTGCCCCTTCCCCGCACCCTCTCACTTACAGCGTTTGCACAGGCTGTCCCATGGAGGACACGTTACCCTCCCCCTGCATCCCTTCACCTCCGCTGACACCTCAGGGGCCTCAGGGGCCTTCCCAAGGCAGTGAGGGACACAGTAGACGGAGGGGGGAGGCTGGGGCCGAGGGAGGAGGTCGCCTGACTCCGGGGCTCCAGCCCCAGCAAACACCAGGTGTGGTGCAGTGGCCGCCATCGCTGGGAGGTGGAGGCCGGAGGATCAGGAGTTCGTCACAGATGATCACAGTCATCCTTGGCTATAGTGGAGGCCAGCCTGGGCTACATGAGACCTTGTCTCCAGAGAAAAACAAACAAAAACCCACAGGGCAGGTAGGGGGCGTAGGGTCGAACCGCTGGGGAGACCGCACAGGCCTGGATGGGTCCACAGGCCGCGGGAGGGTGTAGGAGCCCGGCTGGGAGGAGACGCTTCATGGGCCGCGTCCACTGAGACCTTTGGGGGGGGGACAAAAACTCGGGGTATGAATGGGGGGGAGCAAGGGGCCTGGGGACGCTCGATTTTGTAAGTTAATAAAATATTAAAGGTAAACGAGAGGGCGGAGTAGAGCAGACGCCATTAGAACGTGAATGGTGCTGAAAAAAAATTAAAAGGGGACTGGCCAGAGGGCTCAGTTTGCCGCCAAGCCTGCGGATCTGAGTTCAAGCCCCAGGAGCTACACGGAGGAAGGGGGGACCTTCCTCCCCCCATGGTGTGGCATACCCAATGAAACAATACTTATTATTTTTAACGATTTATTTAACTTTATTTTATCTGCATTGGTGTGAAGGTGTCGGATCCCCTGGAGCTGGAGTTAGAGACAGTTGTGAGCTGCCAAGTGGGTGCTGGGAATTGAACCCGGGTCCTCTGGAGGAGCAGCCAGTGCTCTTAACCGCTGAGCCATCTCTCCAGCCCGAAACAATAATTCTAAATCAATAAAATGAAAAGAGGCCGAGCCCGGGGTTCAGCCTTCCACAGGCTTCATTTCCCGCCACCCCCGTCTGTGAGACACAGACCCCTCCTACCCCTACTCTGTTCCCTGAGTCCTTGAGGGACACCACTGTGACCCAGTCAAGATCGGCCTCGCTCCGCTGCCCCACTCCCTGGGGGCCTGAGGGAGCCTGGCACGGGGCTCCTGGGCGCTTGTTAGCAGCCATGCAAAGTCCCGCTGGCGCTTGGTTGGACCCCGAGCGCCTGCGGTGAGCAGAACCAAGAGCTTTGGGGCGGCTCAGTAGACCAGGCCGCGCTGGCCGCAGTCCAGCTGGGGCTGGCTCAGCGCGTCCCACATCAGCAGGGTCTCGAAGGGCAGGAAGCGGTGCACGAGGAGCAGCCCCCGGTAGAAGCAGGGGTCGAAGGAGGACAGGCGGGGGCTGGGGGCGTGCACCCCTGCCGTGCGCACCCCGTTGTGCGAGGCGGGCGCCAGGCCCTGCTGCCGCAGACACATGCCCAGGAACACGTCGTCGATGGGGAAGACTGGGAGGACCCTCGCGGCGCGGCGCAGCGCGGCCACCGTGAAGCGCGACAGCAGGAAGCCGCCGCCGCCACAGTAGGGCGGGTAGTGCTCGTCCTCGGTCACCAGCGTGGGCACGAAGTACTTACTCCCAGGCGAGCGGATGGGACCCACGTTCTGAATCAGGTGACCCACGAAGAGGTGGCGGTCCGGGTCGCGGCCCTGCAGGTAGGTGACCATGTTGTCCGTGTGCGCGAAGACATCGTCGTCCCCGTTGAGCACGAAGCTGACGTTGGGGCAGCGGGTTCGCTGCCACTCCAGGAAGAGGACCTGTGGGCGGAGCGGAGGACGCGCGGGCTGGCGGGGTCCCCCCGGCGCGCCCCCTGCCCGGCTCTCGCAGAACCCCGGCTCCCTCGCCCACCTGCTTAAGCGTGAGGTTGAAGAAGGAGTCCTGGAAGTCCCACTGCAGGATGTCGCCGTGCGCGCGCGCCTCCAGCTGCAGCAGCCGGTTGAACTTGCGCGCCTGGTGCGGGTCCCGGTCGCTGCCCACGAGGAAGAGGAGGCGCAGCGTCGCCCCCCGGACCTGGCGCTCGCGCGCCCACGTGCGGCGCAGCACCTGCCGGCGCCCGTAGTTGGCGGGCGACGACTTGATGGCCAGCAGCAGGAAGACGGGCTGCGCGCACTTGGCGGCCGGCGGCTCCCGCAGCAGCGCGAAGTCCCGGCAGTGCCGGTAGAGCAGGAAGTCGCGCACGTGCGCCGGCATCGCCGCCAAGGCCGGGTGCGCGGCCACCGACAGGTTGGCCTGGCACGGGGTGGGGGCCGCGCGCGGGGGCCCCGGGGGCCACGTGGGGACCTCCGGGGGCTCCGCGGGCCTCTCGGGGGCAGGGCAGCCAGGCGGCGACATGTGAGATAGCAGCAGCAGCAGCAGCGCGACGGCGGCCATGGCCAGGACGAGGCTCACATCCGGGCGCGGCCGGGGCAGCCGCATGGCGTCGGGGGCCCTAGGGCGAGGTCACGGGAGCTGTGCACCCCAACACGTCCCTCCCACCCCCCATTGACTCTCGCTGGACTTGAACCCAGACCTGGTTCTCACCGACCCTTGAATCCCCAGCTGTCTCCTTTGGCAAACTCCAATCCTCCCTCAAAACCCATCTTGGATGATCCATTTTCCAGGCTTCCTTTATTGGCCCTCCTGTCCCCTGGACTCCCGGTCCGGTCCCTTTGTGACTGCAACCTTAGCCTGTGTCTTGTCCGGCTGCTCTGGGTCCCGGCCCTGCCCAGCATGAAGTGGGTGAAAGGCCGAGGCAGAAAGCATTTGATGTTTATGGTAAACTCTTATAAATCCGCCAGAACCCCAGCCTGAATGATCTCGCTTTCAGGAAACTTTTATTCCCCATTAACATTGGGTCATGTAGCCCAGGCTGGCCACAAACTTGCTGTGTAGCTGAGGATGGCCTTGAGCTGCCCATCCTCCTGTCCTCAGGGTCTGGGATGTTGTAGAATATTATTTTAAGGTTTGTAACTTTTATGTTGCATTTGTTTAGCTCTGTGAAGCTGTGATACTGTGTCTGTGTAAAACACCTGATGGGGCCAGGCGGTGGTGGCACACACCTTTAATCCCAGCACTCGGGAGGCAGAGCCAGGCGGATCTCTGTGAGTTCGAGGCCAGCCTGGGCTACAGAGTGAGTTCCAGGAAAGGCGCAAAGATACACAGAGAAACCCTGTCTCGGAAAACCAAAAAAAAAACAAAAAAACAAAAAAACAAAAAAACACCTGATGGTCTAATAAAGAGCTGAACGGCCAACAGCAAGGCAGGAGGAAGGAGAGGTGGGACTGGCAGGCAGAGAGAATGGAGAGAAGGAGAAATCTGGGAGGAAAGGAAGAGAGAGGGAGAGAGGGGAGGAGGAGGACACCAGCCACCCAGCTACACAGCCAGCCCCGGGGTAAGAAACAAAGAAAGGTTTACAGGAAAAGAGAAAGGTGAAAGCCCGGAGGCAAAGACGAGACACTTGAAAGTTAAGGGAAAGCTGGCTAGCAACAAGTCAAGGCCGAGCGTTTATAACCCAGAACGAGCCTCCATGTGGGATTCATTTGGAAGCTGGGTGGCGGGGCCCCCAAAGGAGCCCAGAGAGTAAAAACCATCAACAGCACTGGGGTGATGGTGTCACCAGGCCTGGCTCTCCCTCCAGACCTTGCTTGGCTCAGCCTCACCCTCCCTGCAGCCCCCTCCCCTGGTGACTGAGGATTCTGTGCTGTCTGTGTTGATTTCTAGTACAACAGTGTTGCTGCAGCATGCAAGTGCTAGGTCAGACTCAGGGAAGGACTTCCTCCTTCACTGAACACTTCCTGGCACTCAGAAGCACGCCTTCACCCCTGGAGTCCGGTGCTGGCCCCACACACCCTGGCTGTGTGCCCCACGCCCTGACCTTGGTGTCTGCAGGTTTACAGGGTACACCCCAGTCACCCCATGTCACAGCACACAAAGCATTTCCAGCAACAAGCGTTTGTTGAAAGACTGTTGAACCTTGACACTTACCTCGGTCTGTCTTGGGGTATCTGCGCTGAGCTAGGCTGTCCTGGGTCTCCCCGATGGCTCCTGGAACAACGTGAGGTGGTCAACAAGTGTCCTTGAGACTGCAGGCCCCAGGCAGGCCCACCTGCTAGTGCCCGGGCCGTGGGCCTCCTGGCTCTGCCTCGTGGGTTCTGTTGTGTGACCTTGACACAGCGGTTTGACCTTTCTGAACCTCCAAGTAAAACAGGATGGACCCCGGGAAAGTGCCGGGGCGCCCGGCCTCCAGACCTTCCCGTGATCCATTTGCAGGAACCCTTGGCGTAGGAGAGGTTTTGTTAGCTGGTGGCGGCCCCTGGGCTACACCTGGCCCTGCTCCAGACAGCGGCACCGAGCCCGAGGCCACCTCTCGATTAGCAGACACCTTTCCTTCTTCCTCTGGTCGCCCTAAGGGAGTCCTGTCTCAGAGTCCCGAGGATTCAGGCCTATGCAAAACCTGGTTCAGGGAACCCGGAAACCCGAGGATACTTGAGAAATCGGGGGATTTGCACTTGGCCTTGTATGTTGGGAGCTTCTTTCGGGTTCTTTGGAACATATGGAAATGGACTGGCTGAGGTGTAAACACTGAGAAAAATAAAATCGCCCTGGATGAGGGGGGCTGCTTCAGTCCTGGAGACTGGATCCCTGCAGCGCGAAGCCTGGACTCTGAGTCCATTCAACAGGTCTGGTCCGGCGGGAACCCACACACCCAGCTGTGACATCAGCTGCACGGTCCGTCAGCTCCTCCTGATGGACAGGCCCTGCACAGCAGCCAAACCCTGCCCATGGCTCCATTAGTTCCTCCATTCATTCATCTCCTTCATTCATTCATCTCGCGGATACACATGGCGCTCTCAGGCTTTTCCTGAAGTTTGAGCAGCTTCAGTCAGAGTCAGGGGCGAGACCTCTCCTGCCTAGGCTAGACCTCTGTTAATGGGGCCGAGATCTCCAGATTTTGCCAAAGCCACCCGAACTCCTGTTAAAACCTCAAACATGCCAGGCGAGCATGGCGGCCACAACTTTAATCCCAGCACTCGGGAGGCAGAGGCAGAAGATCTCTGTGAGTTTGAATCCAGCCTGATCTACAGAATAAGTTCCAGGACAGCCTGGGCTACAAACTGAGCCCCTGCCTCAAAATAAATAAAACGAAGGAAGGAAGGAAAAAGAAAGAATTTCCTTCATCCTGTCAACAACTCTGCGTGTGGGTGCCCGGAAGCCTGAGGCACCTTGACCCTGGACAAGACCCTGAGAGCCAGGCTCCTAGAGAGAGAAGGAGGCAACCAAGGAAATGGGACTGGGACACTGAGGCTGAGGCTTTGAAGGGTGCACAGGAGCTCAGCAAAGGCCCTTCAGGTGTCAGGGCGAACCACAGAGGGAAAGGACTGGTTCCCTAAGAGGCCCTGGCAGCTGAGCTAACTGCAGCAGAGAAGTGGGGTGAGCTTGATGCCTGAGCGTGGGGTGTAGCCCTCTAAGGGGCTGAAGGCCTGGCTGGAAGGTGGGGCCAGGGCTGGAATAGCAGGAACGCTGAGCTGAGGGCGGAGGATGAGGTGAGGCCGCACGGATTTCGGCAGTGAGCGCGCTGGGAACAGAAGCCGGCACCTGTCACCCGCAGGTCCTGAGTCCGCACCTGCGTTGGCTCTCACAGCGTAGCCCAGGCTAGCTTTGAACTCACGGAGACCCAGCCTCCCGGGCCTGAGGGCCGGGGGAGGGCTCGGCGGGCAAAGGGGGTGTCCCCAGGTCTGAGGACCTGAAAAGGATGCCGACCCTCAGTGGAGGAGAGGGAAGCGGCTGCGCAGGGCTTGAAGGACCCTGGGAACACAAACCCCGGAGGGCACCCGGGCACTGCGCATGCGTGCTGCTGCCCTCCACCAGCAAGGGGCTGAGGTGGGGCTCGGTGTCAGGAGCCCGGGGTCACAGAAGGTGGCGGGGAGGGCCCAGGAAGGGGGCGACTGTGGGGACCCCGGGCTTCGAGGGGCCCTCCACCCCAGGAGCCTGGAGCAGCGTCCTGTGCTGTTCCCAACAGAAACGGGGGAGGGGGCGGACACAGACACGGACGGGGACTGAGGACCAAGCTTTCCCTGCGGCGGCTGCCACACCCACCCGGAAACAGAAGCAGCACCAAGTGTCAGCGGAAGAAGAGGGGCCAGGGAGAACCGGAGGGAAAAGCCGCGCAGGCTGGGGAGAATGACAGCCCAGGATCCGCAGTGAGGGCTGGGGGCGTGGTCAGGGGTGGAGCCCCGCCTAGAATCCCCAGTGAGGGGCTGGGGGCGTGGTCAGGGGTGGAGCCCCCGCCTAGAATCCCCAGTGAGGGGCTGGGGGCGTGGTCAGGGGTGGAGCCCCGCCTAGAATCCCCAGTGAGGGGCTGGGGGCGTGGCTCAGGGGTGGAGCCCTGCCTAGAGTCCCCCAGTGAGGGGCTGGGGGCATGGTCAGGGTGGAGCCCCTGCCTAGAATCCCCAGTGAGGGGCTGGGGGCGTGGTCAGGGTGGAGCCCGCCTAGAATCCCCAGTGAGGGGCTGGGGGCGTGGTCAGGGTGGAGCCCCGCCTAGAATCCCCAGTGAGGGGCTGGGGGCGTGGCTCAGGGTGGAACCCCTACCTAGAATCCCCAGTGAGGGGCTGGGGGCGTGGTCAGGGGTGGAGCCCCGCCTAGAATCTCCAGTGAGGGGCTGGGGGCGTGGTCAGGGGTGGAGCCCCGCCTAGAATCCCCCAGTGAGGGGCTGGGGGCGTGGTCAGGGGTGGAGCACCTGAGTAGCACCTGTTAGGCACAGGGCTCACTGTTCCTCCCCCACTGCATTGGTGGCACACGCCTTTAATCCCAGCACTCAGAGGCAGAGGCAGGCGGATCTCTGTGAGTTAGGTACCAGTCTGGTCTACAGAGCAAGTTCTAGGACAACCTGGGCTACACAGAGAAACCCTGTTTCAAGAAACCAAGAAACAGGGCTGTAGAGCACTGACTGTTCTTCCAGAGGTCCTGAGTTCAATTCCCAGCAACCACATGGTGGCTCACAGCCATCTGTAATGAGATCTGGTGCCCTCTTCTGACATGCAAGCACACATGCAGACAGAACACGGTGTACACGATAAATAAACAAATCTTTAAAAACAGGAAACAAACAAAACAAAAACAAAACCCAAAACCATAAGAAGCTGCTGCGGCTGTGTGCTGGAGACAAATTCCTGAACGTTTGAGTGTTCCTGGACGGCGGCGGCCACAGTGGGCACCAGGCCTGCAGCTGTGAGTCGAATGCTGCACTCCTGGTCTCTGCTGTCCCTGAGGCCCAGCAACTCAAAGCCGCTGCGCCAGAAACAGGTGCAAAAATTAAAGAGATAAACCGTCTGGGAATCGCGCACAGTTCGCAGACCTCGGGCACTCACCGCCTGGGAACTTCCCTGACACCAAGGACTCAGTGAACATTAACGAGACTCACTACAAATGACCACCAGCGTGAAAGAGCTACTGAAGATTGACAAGCTCCAGTGAACACAAAGAAAATGCTGCTTGTTAATGAGACGCTGCATATTAATGAGTCACCAGATATTAATTATTCAGTGCATATTAATGTGCCATTGGATACCAAGGACACTGAATACTCACGAGGCACTGGCTAATAAAAGCACCGTGCTTAAAAATCAACGCCCTACTACTGAGCATGCGCAGGACAAACCCAATGACCTGATTACTAAACAGCCCACACTATAATGACCCAAACAAGGTAGTAAGGATCCGTGCTGTACAGGGATTGTGAATATTCATGAGTGCATCTTAATATTAAAGACTTGTTGAATACTCATGAGGTGGTGTCATTACTATGTGTGATTCAGTGTCTTAATGATGTGCTGGGCTATTAAGTCATGAATATTCATGAGCCCCTGGCTCCTGCCTGGTCTCCTCCAGGTGCCTGTGAGGCTGTGGGAGCTGCAGGGGAGCAGGGAGAGGCTTTAGGAGGGTGTCTGGACCTCTGGGGACACTCTCAGGACGCTCTGGGACATTCTCCCAGACTGCAGGGTGTAGACGAGGTTAGTGGCTGCTGGAAGGGCCCACCTGGGTCCACAGGTCAGCCTCAGTTCCCAGATGGCAAGCAGGTCACAGACACACACATTCCCGGGCCACCCAGGGCCAGGCTGGGCAGGACAAGCTGTACACCAGCCCTGGCCCCAGGTGGTTCCGCTCTGGATTGTTCCAGTTTGCCTTCCCTTAATGATGGCAAGTTTCTCTTTACAAGGAGCCGGGACTTACTTTTATGTACAAAAAGAGAATTCCTATAAAGATAAAGCTATGGGAAGCCTCGCCCCAGGTCTTCATGGTGACCAGGCTGCTCTGGCCACGCCTGTGCATCCTGGCTTCCGGGCGTGAGCCACCCGCGTGATTCACGGAAGGGGGCCCTTCCCCTCTCCTGGAACCGGGAAGGAAGGAGCCAGGTTTCCAGACCATTAGCCCAGACGGGGAAACTGATGCTGCGGAGGTGAGGCCCGGATCCTCGCCCCTCCCACTCAGCAGGGCTGTGCTGGCCTGGCCTCTGGGGTCACCTCGAGTCCCCACCCCTCCAGGCCGGTCCCATCCATCCAATTAACCTCTTCCGTGCCTTTTACGTCAGGATTATAATACTCACTTTAATTTTCTCGGATATAAATGTCACAGACAAATGACCCGAGTAATCAAGATTAAAGCAAACACATCCACCCCTGCTCCACCCCACTCTGAGGCCTGGGGGTCTAGGCAGGGGGTCGGTCAGCCCTGGGACCCAAGTCATTTTCCCGCGGGAAGGGGAAGCGGAGCTGGACGCCCAGGAGAGGGCTGCGGACCTCTGGGGTCGCAGAGAAGTCCCCTGAGCCAGGGAGGAAAGCCTCACGGCTGAAGGAGGAGAGCTGGGCCAGGCTGCGCAAACACTGAAGCCAGATGGACCAGTTAGTGTCCCTCGCTGCCACACCTTCCTCTCCCGACAATGACAGGCCAAGGTGAGGAAGTGAAACTGGGGGTGCATAAACCGGGGGTGCAGAAGTGGGGGTGCATAAACCGGGGGTGCAGGCCCAGCCCGAGGGAGGCCGAGGGAGGCCGAGGGAGGAAAGTAGAACCTTCAAAGCCCGTCCCAGAAAAGGGAGGGAAAAAAGAAGGTAAATTACCCCAAAGCGTCAGAACCTGGGCTAGCGGCACAAACTCCTAATTTAGCTACGGTGATGGACGACCACGCACTGGGTGGCCACCCCGCCTCGCCATTCACCTTCACCGCAGCCTCATGCCAATAGGGAAACTGAGGGCTGGAGAACTAACTTCTCCGAGCTGCCCGTGTCAGCGTGAGACAGATTCCGAGTGTCTGGAAACATCACAGACACAAACAGGGGAAACCGAGTCAGGGTCAGAGCCACTGGGCTATGCGGACACGATCTGGCGAGAAGTGCGGGCTCCTGACCCTGGAATGTGGCCGAGACCCGGGGCCCCTGGGCCGCTGCAGCCAGGGCCCCGCGGTGGAGGACGCACAGGGAGTCCAGGCCCCAGGGCCGCCCCGGACCCCAACCCCCGGACCCCGGACCCCGGACCCCGGACCCCGGCACTCACCGCGGGCGCCAGCTCGGGACAGCCCGGGAGGAAGAACGGTTTCCACCTGGATGACCGTCCCGCCCGGTTCTTGGCTTCTTGCCTTCTTCCGCCTCCTTCCCGCCCTCCCTGCGGGCTCCTTCCTCCGGCCGGCCGGGCGAACTTCCCAGTGGCCAAGGAGAAAGTCCCCCTCACGCCGTTCCGCCTCCCCACTCTGCCTCCTTGACCCGCCCCTCTCCATCCTTCCTCGCCTTTCCTCCCCCCTGATCTTTGGCCCCACTCATCCTTCTAGGCCACGCCCTCCCTCCAGATTTCACCGCTCAAGGGGCCACATCTCGACCCCTACCTCCCCCTTTCCTGGCCATGCCTATTCACCTTGACCTCACCCCTACTTCCAGCGGACACCTCCACCCCACCCTGACCTCTGCTCCCTCCGGTCCTGCCCCATCCCCGGCAGGGTCAGCTCCTCCCTCCCCTCCCTCACTTAGAGCCTCGTCTACC
Source organism: Peromyscus leucopus (assembly GCF_004664715.2). NCBI lineage: Eukaryota > Metazoa > Chordata > Mammalia > Rodentia > Cricetidae > Peromyscus > Peromyscus leucopus. Next base: position 54,171,762 of record NC_051077.1, read on the forward strand.
CTCCTCCCACCGCACTGAGAGGGAGCTGGGGCTCCCCAGGGCTGAGCTGTGAAAGCCACGTTTGTCTTGCAGTCCGGGCTGCAGCCCCCGCTGCAGCCCCCTCAGTCAGCCCCCGCTGCAGCCCCCTCAGTCAGCCCCGCTGCAGCCCCCTCAGTCAGCCCCCGCTGCAGCCCCCCTCAGTCAGCCCCCGCTGCAGCCCCCTCAGTCAGCCCCCGCTGCAGCCCCCCTCAGTCAGCCCCCGCTGCAGCCCCCCTCAGTCAGCCCCCCTCAACTCAGCCCACGCTGCAGCCCCCTCCCCAGCTCAGCCCCGCTGCAGCCCCCCTCAGCTCAGCCCCTCAGCTCAGTCCCCGCTGCAGCCCCCTCAGCTCAGCCCCCTCAGCTCAGCCCCCCTCAGCTCAGCCCCCTCAGCTTAGCCCCCCTCAGCTCAGCCCTCTCAGCTCAGTCCCCGCTGCATGAAGAAACATTCCGCTGGGAGGAAAGAGAACCCAGAGACTTAAATTCCAGAACTTTAAAACCTGTTGGTGGGCCCTCTGCCCTCTGCCCTCTGCCCTCTGACTTTTTTGTTGTTGTTTGTTTGGTTTGGTTTGGTTTGGTTTTCCGAGACAGGGTTTCTCTGTGTAGCCCTGGCTGTCCTGGAACTCACTCTGTAGACCAGGCTGGCCTTGAACTCACAGAGATCCGCCTGCCTCTGCCTCCCGGGTGCCCCTTTGACTCTTAAATACCAGGATCACATCACCTGTCCCCCATTTCCGGAGTTACCCCTAAACCCTGTAGGTCCTACCTCTTGAGTTTGGGGTCCGAGTAGACTGCTGAGAGGAAGTAAGCCCTGAAACTGGAATCGGAGTCCTCCTGAGGCTGGCTCCCTGGACCGGTGCAGAGTGGACGGAGATACAGAACTGAGTGTCACATGGCACACCAATCCCTCCCCGAGTGGCAATACCCACAGAACTCAAAACCAGGGGTCCCTTGCATCCGGAGGTCCCAGCGCCCCTACTCACACGCTGTGGTCTGCCCAGGTGCTGGGGTATTAGTCAACCACGAAGATGGAATGGACGGCAGCAGCCATCACAAACGTCCCAGCTGTGTGTGGCTCGGGAGAAATTCACGGGCAGGGAAATCCAGACAAGGAGCAGAGAGCACGCGCTGCCGGGCTGGGGAGGGGTGGGGTTTTTGTTGTTGTTTTGTTTTGTTTTTGGACGTGATGTTCTGGAAATACACGAGGTGAGGCTGAGGCTGCCCAGGGGGCCGGGCTAAGTGCCTCTGCATCATTTCCTTGGGTCACATCAGTGCCAAGCAATTGAAAACACCTCCCGTGGCACCTGAAATCAGTGCCAGGGACTCAAACGGCAGCCGACTGCCCGATGTCCACTCCACTGCAGAGGTGAGGTTTTGGAATCACTGAGGTGCAAATGAACACGACATCATAAACAGGTAATGACACCCCACCCAGGTCCTGCCCTGCTACTGGGACTCACCCTGGTGAGATAAGTGCCGTCTCCCCCGGCTCTGGGAGGCCGGGTGAGGGAAACCAGGCCTGAGAAAAAGGCCTCTTGTGTTGTTAAAGGTGCCCTGCCTTCCTGTACCACAAGGAAAGCAAATTCAAGCCACCAGGAGGTGCCAAGTTCTCAGCGCTTATCAGATGGGCAGGGAGGCAAGGACAGATAAACCACATGCTGGGGTGGTGGCAGTGACCCCAGGCATGGGACGCTGGTGGTAACCTGCCACGTAGCGCCTGCAGAGGTCGGAACAGGGACCAGCCACCAGTCTGCATGCACACGCGAGAAGGTAGAACGGCCACGCCTGATGGCACCTGCTGGAATGCCACTTTCCAGAGGCAGGGGATGGGGCAGAACAAACGAGATTCTCAGAGATGAGCAACAATTTACAAGACAGACCACGGAAACCCAGATCCCTCTCAGCAGAACAGGATGGGAAGGTCAGAGAACCAGAGTTTCAAACCAAAGCCTTCCTTCTTCACCTTTATAACACTAGGCGGGGCTCCACCCTGACCACGCTCCCAGCCCCTCACTGGAAGTGGCATAAAATTCTTGGTTTTTGAACTGAAGCATATGGACTTTGAAGTACTCTACTTATGTTTCCTGTTTTATAACCACGGTTCCTAAGTTACTTGCATCAGTATGGAATGTAAGGGCCCCAGAAATAGGTGCTTTTTATCAGTAACAGATTTTTTTTTTGAACTTTTACCTTAGTAACCACATTATCGAATAAGTTAACAACCTGCTCTGTTTCAGGTGTTACATTTTTATAGAATTTAACTAATAATTTCTAGGAAGCAACTTAAAGATCAGATCTACATTTTCAGTAATGATAAACAGACAAGGGTATTATCAGAATGCTTACAAAAATTATTTTTTCACCAAATAAAATACAGGAAAATTGTTTGATCCACACTGTTAATAATTAGCAAATTGCATTAACATGTTACTTGAGATCTATAAAGAAAAATCTTCTTTTTAAGATTTTTAAAAAATACTCCATAGTTTTGCCTGAAGTTACCTATTAAAATCCTATAGAGATTGTTTTTAATGCTTTTTGTTTGTTTGTTTTTTGAGACAGGTTTCTCTGTGTAGTTTTGGCGCCTGTCCTGGATCTCACTCTGTAGCCCAGGCTGGCCTCGAACTCACAGGGATCCGGCTGGTTCTGCCTCCCAAGTGCTGGGATTAAAGGCGTGCACCACCACCACCCAGATGACAAACTATTATTAATGATAAGAGGCCAAAACTAAAATCACAAGTAAATGGCATTGAAATTTCAGGCCTACTAGACACTAACGCTAATGTATCCATACATTTTCAAAAATCTCCAAATCTCAGCCAGGCGGTGGTAGCGCACGCCTTTAATCCCAGCACTCGGGAAGCCGAGGCAGGCGGATCTCTGTGCGTTCCAGGCCAGCTTGGTCTACAGAGTGAGATCCAGGAAAGGTGCAAAGCTACACAGAGAAACCCTGTTTCAAAAAACCAAAAAAAGAAAAAGAAAAACAAAACAAAACAAAATCTTCAAATCTCAATTGACCATGACAAGAAGTCTCCACTCAATCTGTAGGCACTGGACCTTATCTCAGGTAAAACAGAGCGCAGAATGGATTGAATGTATAAGACAGATAGGGAGGTTAAAGCCTTATGTAGCTGACACAGCCATGAATTTATGGGAGAGATTTATTACAACAATGAGGAGCTCAAATTAATATTCCTTCAACTTCAGAAACAGCTCGTAAAATGATGTTACAAATGGGGTATGTTTCTGAAAAAGATATTGAAAAACATTGTCGCCAGGTGGCGATGGCACAGGCCTTTAATCCCAGCGCTCGAGAGGCAGAGGCAGGCGGGTCTCTGTGAGTTCGAGGCCAGCCTGGGCTACGGAGGGAGATCCAGGACAGGCACCAAAACTACACAGAGAAACCCTGTCTCAAAGAAAACAAATAAACAAACAAACAAACAAACAAGAATTGTCCAGGAAAATTCCAGTACCTGCTTTATTTTCTAAAGATTGACCTATTATCGTTGTTGATCTACAAGTTTGCTTCTTTACTATTCCTTTACGAGACAAGACAGAGAAAAATTTGCTTTTCCAGTGCCTACTTTTAATAACACTGAACCAGTAAGGAGATATTATTGAAATGTCCTCCCTCAGGGTTTGTTAAATAGGCCAACATTGTGTCAATATTTTGTAAATCAACCACTGGAAGTGATATGTAAACAATTTCCTCAGTCTGTTATTTATCATTATATAGGTAATATTTTATTGGCTGCTTTTGATACAGATACCTTAGGAAAAAATGTTTAATGTGGTACAGAAAATTTTACTCTGTTTGGGATTACAAATTTCTTCTGAAAAATACAAAGAGGCGATTCTCTTAGTTATTTAGGTTATAAATTAAGTAAACAGAGAATTTAGCCACAAAAAGTACAGATTGGGAGAGATCAGTTAGAAACTCTTTTTTTTTTGTTTGTTTGTTTGTTTGTTTGTTTGTTTTTTTGGTTTTTCGAGACAGGGTTTCTCTGTGTAGCTTTGCGCCTTTTCTGGAACTCACTTGGTAGCCCAGGCTGGCCTCGAACTCACAGAGATCCGCCTGGCTCTGTCTCCCGAGTGCTGGGATTAAAGGCGTGCGCCACCACCGCCCAGCTCGATCAGTTAAAAACTCTTAATGATTTTCAAAACTTATTGGGTGATATTAACTGGTTACAGCCTACCATTAGATTGTCTACTCAAGAATTAAGTAATTTGTTTCAAGTTTTGCAAGATGACTCAGATTTAAACAGTCTAAGATGATTAACAGCTGAGGCCAAAAGGGAATTATCTCAAGTAGAACAAAGCTACAAAATGCCCATGTGGATTGATTAGATCTCACAACTAAATGCATTTTAGCAATTGTACCTTCCAATCATTCCCCTGCTGGACTCACTATGCTCAGGGAGGATAATATTTTAGAATGGATATTTTTAGCTCACAGAGTAAAAAGTTAAAAACCTATACAGAAAAGATTTCTGAAGTAATCATAAAAGGAAGAATAAGACTTCGTCAGTTCTCAGGAATGGATCCAGCTGAGATTGTAGTGTCCTATACCAACACTGAAATTGTGCAGTTGTGGGTGACTAATGACAATTGGCAGAGAAATTAACAACAATTATCTGAAAAGAAAGCAACTTCAAATTAAAAAAGAACCCAGTGGGTCCTTCCCAGCAGAGTGAAGAGAGCACCCATTTCTGGGGCTCCTGCATTTTATACTGATGCAAACAAATTAGGAATGGCTGGTTATAAAGCAGGACATATCAGTAAGGTTGTTCAAAGACCATATGATTTGGTTCAGAAATCGGAGTTGTATGCCATTCTGATGGTTTTATTAGACTTCAATGAATCTCTTAATATAACTACTGATTCTCGATATGCAGAAAGGGTTGTATGCGTATAGAAATTGCTGAACTTATTCCTGATAATTCAGAATTAACTTTTATTTGTACAACAATAACAGGCAATCTGAGAAGGGAATTGTCCACTTTATACTACGCATATTTGATCTCATAATGGGTTGCTTGGCCTTTAGCAAAAAGAAATGAAGAGACTGATCAACTATTGATAGGAAATATGTTGGAAGCCTCAGAATTTCACAGGAAACACCATGTTAATAGTAGGGGCTTGACTTTGGAAGCTGAGGCGTGGTGAGGTTCTTCTGTTTAACATTCTGCTCTGACTTCTACTTCCTGCCTGTATGCTGCTAGCTCTGCCTCCTGGTACTGAGCATTGTGGACCAACATCACCTGAGACTGCAACACATGCTTCCTTCCACTGAGTCCTAGGGCCCTACCCTATCACTTTTTGCACTTGGGGAAGGAGCCATTGTGTGGGACGCAACCAGACCCCAGCATTCTGCCCGAAGCTGGCCTGGGGCCCAGCTGATCATGCAAGGACCAACTGCTTGAAGGCATTAGTGATATTGCCCTACTGATCAACCTGTTCAGGGAGACCCACTCAAGAGAGGTCTCAGAAGCCTGCAGTCTGAGGAAACAAGATCAGCTGAGGAGTTGGAGAGCGAGCAGAGCTTGACCCAAGAACGCAAGAGAAGGAGCTGTCCAGCCACCGAACCAGGTCACCAGAGTCACAAGCCCACCCTACACCAACCAGGAACAGGTAAGGCCCCATCTCTGGACCAGCAGACCAGGTCTCTAGCCCCTAGGCTCGAGGGGCACATTATGTGCCTCTCTCCCTCAGCCAATGGAGCACCAGGGACCAGACAGTGGCCTCTTTCCCTGCCCCCTCACCAAAAAAACCATCCCATGTGACACCAACAACCACCAGAGTGATAAGCCCACCCCACACTGATTAGGAACAGCTGCTCCCTGAGACAGAACCCACTAACACCAATTGGACTAAGCTGCTCCTGGAGACACAGAGCCCATCAGCATCGATTTGACCAAGAACTCCCAGTGGACCAAGACTAACAATTAGAACAAGAGAGGCACCCTCAGACACAGACACCGCCTACACTGAGCAGAGGAAGAGATGAGTAGATGCCAGTGCAAAAATACAGGCAACAACATAAAGACCTATATGACATCATCAGAACCTAGTGATTCTACACCTGCAAGACCTGAACATACCAAGACAGAAGAAACAGAAGAAATCAATCCTAAAAATGACTTTAGGAAGATGATAGAGGCCCTTAAAGAGGAAATAAAAAATTTCCTTAAAGAGGAAAATTGAAAAAATGAAAAATTCTCTTAAAGAAATGGGAAAAAATGGAAGAAATCAAAGAAAGCCCCCCAAAAGGCAATTAAACAGATGAAGGAAACAATTCAAGATTTAAAAATTGAAACTGAGGAAATAAAGAAGACACAAACTCAGGGAATGTTGGAAATAGAAAATCTGACTAAATGAACAGGAACTACAGATGCAAGCATAACAAACTGAATGCAAGAGATGGAACAGAGAATCTCTGATGTTGAAGACACAATAGAGAAAATAGATTCATCAGTCAAAGAAAACACTAAAGACAAAAAAGTCGTAACACAAAACGTCCAGAAAATCTGGGACACCATGAAAAGACCAAACCTAACAATAATAGGGATAGAAGGAGAAGAATACCAACTCAAAGGCACAGAAAATATATTCAACAAAATCATAGAAGAAAACTTTCCTAACCTAAAGAAAGAAATACCTATGAAGATACAAGAAGCTTACAGAACACCGAATAGACTGGATCCAAAGAAAAAGTCCCTTCGTCAAATAATAATCAAACCACTAAACATACAGAATAAAGAAAAATATTAAAGCCGGGCGGTGATGGCGCATGTCTGTAATCCCAGCACTCAGGAGGCAGAGACAGGTGGATCTCTGTGAGTTTGAGGCCAGCCTGAGCTACAGAGCTAGTCCAGGACAGGCTCCAAAGCTACAGAGAAACCCTGTCTTGAAAAACCAAAAAAAAAAAAAAAAAGAAGAAGAAGAAGAAGAAGAAGAAGAAGAAGAAGAAGAAGAAGAAGAAGAAGAAGAAAAGAAAGAAAGAAAGAAAGAAAGAAAGAAAGAAAGAAAGAAAGAAAGAAAGAAAGAAAGAAAGAAAAAGAAAAATATTAAGAGCTGCAAAAGAAAAAGGCCAAGTAACATATAAAGGCAAACCCATCAGAATAACAGCAGACTTCTCAATGGAGACTATGAAAGCTAGAAGGTTCTGGTAATGTTATACAGATACTAAGAGACCATGGATGCCAACCCAGACTGTTATACCCAGAAAAACTCTCAATCACCATAGATGGAGTAAACAAAATATTCCATGATAAACAAAATATCCCATGATAAAAAACCTATCCACAAATCCAGCCCTACAGAAAGCACTAGAAGGAAAAATCCAACCTAAGGATTTTAGATGGAACTAGAAAATATCATCCTGAGTGAGGTAACCCAAACCCAGAAAGACAAACATGGTATGTACTTCACTCATAAGTGGATACTAGATGTAAAGCAAAGAACAATCAGACTGCAACTCACAGCTCCAGGGAGACTACCTAACAGGGGGACCCTAGGATGACTGTGGCTTATAATAAGTTTTGGATTTACTCAATCACTGGGCATGCTTCAGTGAAACATTTCACTATTAGGGTAAGAATTTGTACTGTATCAAGCTGATAATAGAAAAATAAATAAATAAATGAAAATGAAAAAAAAGAATATAGGTTTCTTCTGTATCCCAGAATCTAATCAATATTTATATGTATAATTCAGCTAATATGTGGCTTAAAGAGGCTTATTGGGAAGTGTTATCATTTTTACTATTATCTACAGAATAAATATTTTCCAGCTTCAAATAACTCTAGACTTTGAAATTATAACATGTTTTTATATTAAAAAAAAAACATTTAAGTGGAAAATGCTGAAGGATCACTGAACTCGATGTTGTATTTACTTATCTATATCTGCATAAAATAATGATTATAAATATTTGTTTAAAAAGGTGAAATGCACGTGGTGGTGCATGCCTTTAATCCCAGCACTCGGGAGGCAGAGCAGGCGGATCTCTATGAGTTCAAGGCCAGCATGGGCTACAGAGTGAGATCCAGGACAGACACCAAAACTACACAGAGAAACCCTGTCTCGAAAAAACAAAAAAACTAAAAATAAAATAAAAAGATGAAATGCAAATGGGAATTTAATAAGAATTTGTAGATTTTCAACACTGTGCACAAACTCCTTTGTTATAAATAAATATTTATGCTTCAAATAAATAAATAAATAGTAGGGGCATAAAGAAAAAACTTTCTATTACTTGGCAAGAAGCTAAGGAAATTATTAAAAAAAATGTCATGGTTGTTCCCGGTATAATCAAGTTCCTTTACCTTCAGGAACTAATCCTAAAGTTACACACACACAAAAAAAAAAATGAAATTTAGCAAATGGATGTATTTCATTTAGCAGAATTTGGAATATTAAAACATATTCATCATACCATTGATACATACTCTGGATTTCAATGGGCTTCTACTTAAGTTCTGAAAATGCAGATTCTATAATTACACATTTATTGAGACAATGGCTGTGATGGGCATACTGATACAAATGAAAGCTGATTATGCCCCAGCTAGTGTTTCCAGTAAAATGAATCAATTTTTGCACATTACAACATAATAAACACATTGCAGAGATACCATATAATCTTACAGGACAAGCAATTGTTGAAAGATCTCATTGCACTCTAAAGGAGATGCAGTTAAACAGAAGGCAGATGTGAGGACCCCTAGGGATAGACTGCATAATGCTTCACTAATGCTAATGAAACAGAGACAACAGCTGCTGAAAGACACTGGGTTATGGACATCAGCACTGAATTGAGTTAGCCTGTAAATTATACATGTTTTAACATCAAAATAGTCCAGGGAAAGTGTTAAGTTAGGATTCCGGGTATGCATGTAGTGGTGTTCTCTGGAGCTTTGCTCAGTCAACCTCCACTGTCCAGGGTCCAGGAACAGAGAGAGCGCTGGCCCATCCAGATCTCGGGTCTCTCGGCACCTCCCTTGGCCCTGCCTTGTAGGCGTGACAGTTACTGAAGCCTCAACGGGGGTTGGAACTTCCAGACCAAAGCTGGAATGGCTACCCACTACATCTCCCCCTTTTTGTCTAAATAAGAAGGTTTTAAACTAATACAAGACTATATACAAAGGAATGGTTATCAAATATTGTCCAGGAGTAATGAGGGATAATGACCTAGATAAGATGGAACTACAACCAATGCAAACAATATCAAGCAAGAAACACATACTAAAGTCCAGAGAAGTATAGAGCATAGGTAAATGGCATGTTATAAAGATCATTCCAAAAGGTGTCCTATCCTAAAGAACCTGAATCTAATATTTAATGTGTTCCATCTAAGATACACACACACACACACACACACACACACACACACACACACACACACACACACACAAAGTTGTAACTATAACTGCTAGTCTTCAATCCCATCAAAGACCTGAGAAATGGTAGATGGATGCAAGCAACTTTCGGGAATCTTGCAAGAGTAGACAGAGACAGCTGGCAGCCAGGACAGTCACCTAATGTTTCTCAGCATTGTTGGTGCATTCAAATTGGCTACAGGCCTAGAGTATCTGACAGACAATTTTCAGAAGCAGCAATTCTGAAAGACCATCTTACCCCGTCTTGGCAGAGTACAGTGGTCGCTTTCCTTGTGTCCCCCTTGTCCAGAAAGGACAGCATTGCATTCTTACTGTCAGCAGTTGAGGCAAGGGCAGTTCTTTGCCCAGTAGGCCATTTTGTGCCAAGAAGACAAACTTCCAAATGGAAATGTCTAGAAGCCCAACATTCTCTCAGGATATAATTGGTGCTGCCAGGAGCAATTGTGTCTCATGTCAACAGAATTCTAAGTTATTTAAATGCCATATTCTCTAGGTCTATGAAGTGTTTGAAGATTACCTGTCCATCTGACTTATGTTTCTGTAAGTCTGGAGAACCTAACTAACATAACTATAGAGATGACAAGCATAGGTGACTATAAATCTGTAAGTCTTATCTACCGAAATAACCTAAGGACTAAGGCTTCATGTAAACAAGGTAAACAGTCTATAAGCAAATGTATGGTAAGGAACGATGACTTCAGAATTGTGGCAATACACAAGATATTTATAACAGAGGTAGGAATATATAGTGCGATATGCAATATGACAATAATCCTAAATATATATCAATATACCAAAAATATCCTAAACAGAAGTAGGAACATACATAATGTATAACAGATATAAATTTACATTTGTATCAATGTACAAATATTTCAAATAAGAGCAGATTATAACAATTTCAAATATATGTACATTATAACATAGTTATGTATTTGCATCAATATACAAATTATCTTAAACAGGAATATAAAAATAGTTTACATTTGTATCAACATATAATAATCCATAACAGTGCAAATTACAGTGCAAATTATCTAAGGCTGATATTTTACTAAATTTGTTTACTAGTAGATACAATAATCTACCATAATATCTTATACCTATCCATTCCATTTCTTCTCCCCCTCCTTTTTTTTAGAATACTGAGTCTAATATGTTCTTCCACCCCCAACCCTATAACCATCATCCATAACCCTGAGAATTATGAAACCTTAGGGAGAAGGGACGTCATTTTCTTAGAATTGCTTCCTGCTGTTTAGGGGTTGATGTTATCTCTGTTGGGTACTGTGAGAAAGCTCAGATAGTTAAATCTCAGTTAGACTAACAGTAGGTTCTGCAGCAAGTTTTAGAGTAATGGGTAAGATTGTCTGAAATTCTGGCAAGAAGTGTAGTATGATGATGATTACCATGGCATCATTCTGGGTTGGGTAGAGTTGTTGTTGTTGGGGCCCCATCTTCCTTCTGGAGACTTCTGAGATTGCTATTGGAAAAACTTATTTGTTATCAAAATGGAAGGTTTGGATTTAAAGAGGACATAGCATGTAAGAAAGGATTCTGAGAAATCAAGAGTAAGCATGGAGAGAATTAGAATTTAGAAGACAATGGTCCCTTTTAATTGGTTTCCTTCTGTCCCACACCAGAGGGCTCTTCTGATATGGGACTGAAGAATCTCTCAACCTTTTCTTTTAGCAATATGCTTTGGTTTAGAGAAGGAGTGAGCCAATTCCATCTCCAAAGCCAGCTTGGCTTATAATTGAATTGGAACCAACCCACTACACTCTCCATCTCTTGCCAAACCCTGCCAGTCCCAGAGCCCACTTATAAAATAAACACACAGATGCCTATATTATTTAAACTGCTGACCATTAGCTCAGGCCTACCATTGTCTAGCTCTTACTCTTATACTAAGCCCATTTCTGTTAATCTATATGTTGCCACGTGTTCTGTGGCTTTACCTGTTGCCTCTATATGATGCTCCCTGGACGGCAGCTGATGTCTTCACTTTCTGCCTTCCTCTCCCTTCCTTTCTCCTCTCTGCTAGTCCCGCCTATACTTCCTGCCTGGCTACTGGCCAATCAGTGTTTTATTTATCAAACAGTCATCCACAGCACTTCCCCTTTTTCTTTCTTTCTTTTTTCTTTTTTCTTTCTTTCTTTTTTTGTTTGTTTTTTTTGTTTTTCGAGGCAGGGTTTCTCTGTGTAGCTTTGTGCCTTTCCTGGAACTCACTTGGTAGCCTAGGCTGGCCTTGAACTCACAGAGATCCACCTGCCTCTGCCTCCCGAGTGCTGGGATTAAAGGCGTGCACCACCACCGCCCGGCTCTTTTTTTTTTTTAAAGGAAGGTTTTAACTTTAACATAGTAAAATTACAGATAACAAAACAAATCAAGCAAGAATTACAGTTACAATATTAAAGAAGATATCTATCTTATATTTGTGAGTCTAAGGTTTTATATCTAACTTATCTTTTATCATAACTGAGGAAATTTAAAGATCTCAGAAGTATATACTATTATCTGAGAAATGGGAGAAGGATGCACGCAACTTTCGGGAGTCTTGCAGGGTAGACAGAGACAGCTGACAGCCTGGACAGTCACCTAATGTTCCTTTGTAAAGTTGAGGCATCTGTATTCAGCCCACAGGGCTAGAGTCTCTCAGTCATTTCTCTCTGTGTCCTGTAGAATGTCTGGTAGTTTCCTCTGTGAAGCAGGAACCTGAAGGACCATTTTGCCAAGCAAAGTTCAGTGGTCACCTTCCTATGGGTCCTGCATGTCCAGTCAATCAAGCAGTCCAGGCAAGAACAGTTTCTTGCCCAAATGGCTATTTTTGCCAAGGTGAAGATAAACTCCATATAGAGTGTCTTCGATGCTCATCCTCCTCTCTAAAGAAAACCTGGTGCTGCCAGGAGCAGACATGTCTCACTGTCCAGAAAGTCTAAATTTTTAAAAACATTTTAAATGTTATATTCTGTAGGTCTTTGAAGTGTTTGAAGATTACCTATCTATCTGAAATATATCTATGTATATCTAGAAAATTTAACATGACTACAAGTATGATTATCATAGATGACTAATCTATTTTTAATTATCCATTAAAATTTTAAAAGAGCTGTACAAACATAATACCTTAAACAAGAGTAGAAATATAAATACAGTATAACAAAATTAACTTTAAATTTGTATGAATGAACTAAAATCTATGCCAATGTAAAACATTTCAAACAAGTTGTTGCTCTTTAAAAGTAGGTTCATTAGGGCTGGAGAGATGGCTCGGAGGTTAAGAGCACCGACTGGTCTTCCAGAGGTCCTGAGTTCAATTCCCAGCAAGCACATGGTGGCTCACAACCATCTGTAATGATATTTGGTTCCCTCTTCTGGCCTGCAGGGATACATACAAAACAGAATACTGTATATACATAATAAATAAATAAATAAATAAATAAATAAATAAATCTTTAAAAAATGTGGTCTCTTTCTAAAGAAGAAAAGGGGATATGATATAGATATATAGGATATAGATATGATAGAATGAAAGGTTAGATTAATGAACCTACTTTTTTTTTTAAAGATTTATTTATTTAATATGTACACAGAAGAGGGCGCCAGATCTCATTACAGATGGTTGTGAGCCACCATGTGCTTGCTGGGAATTGAACTCAGGACCTCTGGAAGACCAGTTGGTGCTCTTAACCTCCGAGCCATCTCTCCAGCCCCAGAGATCGCATTTATAATCAACCTATTTTAAATAAAAATAATGTTTTTTTTTTCTGTCCCACACCAGAGGGCTCTTCTGATATGAGACAAAAGAATCTCTTAACCTTTTATTTTAGGAATATGCTTGGGTTTAGAGAAGAAGTGAGCTAATTCCATCTCCAAAGCCAGCTTGGTATATTTGGGAATTTGGGCACAGCTTCTCTTACTACTTCCTGCTAGAGGACAGCACTGTATCTTATAGGGACACAAAGAGAATTTAGGATTAGGACTTTAGGATTATGAATTATAGGATTAGGATTATAATTAGGATTATATTCCTTCTCAGGTCTTTGATGGGATTGAAGACTAGCAGTTATAGTTACAACTTAGTGTGTGTGTGTGTGTGTGTGTGTGTGTGTGTGTGTGTGTGTGTATACACATACATATATATATATAATCTTAGATAGAACATATTAAGTATTAATTCAGGTTCTTTAGGATAGGACACCTTTTGGAATGATCTTTGTAACATGCCATTTACCTATGCTCTATACTTCTCTGGATTTTAGTATGTGTTTCTTGCTTGATATTGTTCACATTGATTGTAGGTCCATCTTATCTAGGTCATTATCCCTCATTACTCCTGGGCAATATTTGATAACCATTCCTCGTATATAGTCTTGTATTAGGTTAGAACCTTCTTATTTAGACAAAAGGGGGAGATGTAGTGGGTAGCCATTCCAGCTTTGATCTGGAAGTTCCAACCCCCCTTGAGGCTTTGGTAACTGTCATGCCTACAAGGCGGGGCCAAGAGAGGAGCCCTTAAGACCTGAGATCTGGATGCGCTGGCTTCTCTTAGTTCCTGGACCCTGGATGCTGGAGGTAGACCAAGCAGAGTTCTCCAGAGAACACCACTGGACTGCGCTACACCTTTCCCAGACCCTGTTACCAATCCCTTCACTTGTAAGTTACCCCACAAAATAAACCTCCCTTTTAACTACGTGGAGTGGCCTTAATAATTTCACCAATATCTATGCATATGTTTCCACAGGAGACAGGAAATTGTGAATCCCATCAAAACTGATAAAAACCCGGCATGAGCAAGAGGAATCTTTTGGATGCTTCAGATGCTGAGACATCTCTTGAAAGGAAAAACACAGGAGGCCTTTCAAGCAGACTGCTAATCCTCAGCTCCTGGGCACAGTTTAGGAATGTGCCACAAAGGGGAGGTGATAATTCCTTTGACTCAAAAACCTCTGAATACTACAAGTCTGTTCCCTGCTGTGCTATCTTTGGTAACTTTGCAGGTAACTGGGACTTATTGTAATTACTTGGCCTTTATTCCTAATCTTCCAATTAACTTAGCAGTAAATTGGGGAGTATGGATATTCCTGTGGTGGTTAATGAATTTTGTTGGATACCTGCTCCTAATGACAACCAAGGTCCTGCTCAGCCAAGGAGAAGGGTAAAGAGATTAAAAATTATAGGGCAGGCAGTAATGGTGCACGCCTTTAATCCCAGCACTTGGGAGGCAGAGGCAGGAGGATCTCTGTGAGTTCAAGGCCAGCGTGGTCTACAGCGTGAGTTCTAGGACAGGCTCCAAAGCTCCACAGAGAAATCCTGTCTGGGAAAATTATTATTATTATTATTATTATTATTATTATTATTTAGAAATAAAAGGAATTCCTATTTTATGGGAAATCAAATACAATGTCTATATATAACCTTTCAAGTATGGCTATTCATACTAGTCAATACTACCCAAGATTATCAGAGTAAGTTTTATATGCTTTATGCATCTGGTTTTAAAGGACAGGAGCTTAATGCTCCTAGTTCCATAAATCTACCATTCTGTGAGATGAGGGTTGCCAACAAGGAATCTGACTGGATGCATCGGCAACAGTGTAAAGATGAGAAACCTCGAGTGTTAATTAATAGTTCCCATGGAGAGGTCATTGACTGGAGCCCTTATGGCTCTCCTCAAGGAAAACATTCTCACTCAGAGTTAAGATGGAAGAGGTATAGTTGAATGGAACTGTAGAAATCAGTGCTACTGTTAATGAACCGATCCAGTGGCATGGAATGGGAAGGGCAAGTCCTCTTCTGAAATGTGGCAATTCAATCCAGACTAACTTGTGAAAATTGGCAAGTGCCTTCCACCCTCTTAAAGCATGGGAAGGAAAATTAAACACTAAGGATGATAAGTATGCTCTGTCTTTTAGACTAAATCAAAGCAATCCTTTTTGGGATGTGCACCATTATCTTACTTGCTACTAAAGGGGACTGTACAACGGCACTCTAATGACTACAGCATCACTTGTGAACTCTGTACCCTTCATACCTGTGTTTATTCTAGTATGTCTTTAAACTTAACCACTGAAAGTTTATACATTCTTAGGACAAGGCCAGCAATCTGGATACCCATGAAGTTACCAAGTGTAGCTGGAGTTTTCTCCAGTCCCACTCAGACCCGCAGCCACTCAGACCCAAATAAACACACAGACGCTTATATAATTTAAACTGTCATCCCAAGCAACCGAGCCCATGGCAAGACTCTCCTGTGATGATCCTGGTACAGAAGCTCGCTGAAAGAATATTAAGAAGAACAGTTGAGTGGTTGGACTATTGGATTACTGCTGTTATTGTGGGAATTATTGCCTTGACTGGACCAGCACCAGCAGCTGTACTGGTTCTTCATGAAGAAACTGCTGACTTCCTTAGAGGCTGGCATAAGCGTTCTACAGAACCTTGGACTGAACAAAATAAAATAGATAATGAAATAGTCAATGAATTAGCTGATTTGAGACAAGCTGTTATACTTTTGAGAAGTATTAAGGGAACAGGTAAAATTAAAATGTGACTGGAATGTTACATCCTATTGTATTACGCCGTTAAGTTTCAATAATAGAAAGTACAACTGGGAAAAAGTTCAGATGCATTTGCTAGGTCACCCTAATTCTTCTCAAATGGTTTATGATTTACAACAAGAGACTTAAGAAACTTTTACAAAAAAGTTACCTGATATGACAGAAATGGATATTGTGGAAAACCTTACAGATACAATAGCCTCATTAACCCTGTGGATCACTTTAACAGATTTCTGGTTTTAGCAAGTGTTACTCTTGTGCTAGCAATAGTAACCTTATTGGCTTTAAAATGCATTTTGGATGCTCTCTCTCTACTTTTTGGTTAATTTGGGTAGGGGTTTGTCTATCTTGTTGATTTTTTTCAAAGAACCAACTCTTTGTTTTATTGATTCTTTGTATTGTTCTCTTTGTTTCTATTTCATTGATTTCAACCCTCAATTTGATTATTTCCTGGTGTCTATTCCTCCTGGGTTAGTTTGTTTCTTTGGCTTACTTACTGGTAAAACAGAAAGATGCTTAAAGGAAGTTCCTTGTCTGTGTATCCTGCATAATGGACTTAACAGCTTAGATGCAAGATTGTAAAACATCGGTAGCGAACTTCTGCCTTCGGGTTCTCCCATTGTGCTGTAAGCCTGTAATTAAGACCTCCTCCCTCCTTCAATAAATGGCATTTGGCATAAAAAAAAAAAAAGAACACTAATAGATTGAAAAAAGAAAAAAACAAAAACAGAAAGAGAAAAGGCTCTATTTGCTGTAAAACTACATAATTTCAAGAATAATTAATTGTTTAATGTAAAAAATGGGGATATGTTGGGGGAATTCCTCCAGAGCTGCAGCTGGTTTCATTCTGGATTGTTAGCACCTGGCTTTGATTTGCATTTTGTAACTGATACCCCACCCCCCATCCCCCTACCACCCACACCCCACCCCACCCACCCCACCCTCAACCCCCACCCCATCCCCATCCCCCTGCCACCCACCCACCCACCTACCCCACCCCTCCACCCACCACCCACCCCACCCACACCCCACCCCACCCACCCCACCCCTCCACCCATCCCCACCCCACCCACACCCCACCCCTTCACCCACACCCCACCCCACACCCCACTCCCATCTCCATACTTGAAGTCTTGTCTGAGAGTTTCCTAGGGGTTCAAAGCCTATGCAGACTTGGTTGAGGGACAACCCGGAACACTGTGGTACTCCTTAACTGAGAACTTGCATTTGGCATTGTCCGCTTTTGGTATAGGAACTGACTTGCTAAAGGTGTGAATTGTATAACAATAAAAAGGCCCTTTGCTCAGTGACAGTGAGTCAGTCCACCAGAGGCTGATCCCCCTGCAGCTGGAAAGGCTAAAAATCATCCTTAGGGCGCCTCTGAGTCTTCTTTCCGTAAACCCACATGAACCCACACCCAATATACAACAGCCAATTTTTCAATAAAGATAAACAGACAGCAGCATACCGGGAAATATAGTTTAAAATCATGAATTTTATTTTTAGTTTATTTACTATGAAAAATAAACATTCATTTAAACATTAATTAGACATGAAGGGTCCAGGAATATAGAAATATAAAATTATAAGCTTAAGAGATAAAAACTGACAGTCATCAGCCATAAAGGTTAACTGCTAACAATGGCCGTCTGCTTCACAGCCAGCTCCTCTGTCAACAGCCAGGGGTTAACTTTTAACCCCCCTGCCCCTTATAGCCAACAACTGCCTGGACCAAAGTTAACTTTTAATAGTTGTTTCTACGTGACTCCTAGCATGCACCCCATGCCTGACACTGTGAAAGGGGGCCAGTACCCACCTTTATGGACACAGTCCCAGAATTCCAACATCGGCTGTGGTCTCAGCTAGCTGACAAGCTTTTGTGCACCATGGTGTTTTATTTATTTATTCATTTATTTTTTGGTTTTCCGAGACAGGGTTTCTCTGTGTAGCTTTGCGCCTTTCCTGTAACTCACTTGGTAGTCCAGGCTGGCCTCGAACTCACAGAGATATGCCTGGCTCTGCCTCCCCAGTGCTGGGATTAAAGGCGTGCGCAGCCACCCAGTGGTGTGTTGTTTTTTTTTTAATTTTTTATTTTTTGTTTTTCTGGAATAAAGTTTGCATCTGGTTTAATAGACTTTGGTGGTCTGTCTCCAATTATTGTGAGACCCCAGACCCAACCGACAATCGAGAGGAGAGCGTCCTTCATCCAAGGAGTGACTAATGCCTCTGGAAATTCAGACAGCATTGACTTAGTACTTTATGTCTTGACTTTTTTTTTTTTTACTAGATGTCAAGCTTGTTTTATTGTTGTTTGAATCGTAGATGGTCTTTCAATAAAAAGTCCAGAGCCCGATATCACTGTCTACGTGGAGTCATTGTTCTGGAATCCCATCATCTTTTTGGATGTGGTCATGATTCACTGCAGAAAATCTTTTTCATGGGACATTTTTTCTAGATGATTTGTCCTTTTTCTTTAGATGTCTCATTTGTCCAGTGTTCTTCAGATTTCTTAGCCTTCATTATCCTGAAAGACAAAAATAAATCCCTTCCCCAAGCCTAACTTTGGGGATTTTCCCTATCTAAGCTTATCAATTTTGATTTTTGGTTTCTCCTGAATTTTTTGTTCTCTCTTCTATAGCTGTTCTATCATCCAGAGCAGTGTGTTTTTTTTACAATAGGCATTAGGTTCTTTAATTGCTCTGGGAAGGAGTTTCCTCCATGATGACAGGAAAGAACTGAATGGAATTTGACGTAAGGGCCTATAAGAGATCCTTTATGGCATTTCCCGCCAGCAAAGGCAAAGGATTACCTTGTCTGTCCCTTGTCGATCTACATTCGTTAGTTCAGTGTCTGCCTTTACCACACCTTCTGCATAATCCAGAAGGGAGAGGCGTTCTGTTGCCATTGGTCCTTGAAGTGAAGAAACATTGTTTCTAGGAATGCCTGGTTTATAGTCCCTTTTTAGGTGACCTTGTTTACCACAATTGGAACATCTGACATTACTATTTTTCTTCAAACCTCTGGAAATCACCTCTCCTATCCAAGCATCATCATGGTCGTGAGACTCAATATTCATTGTATCTCAGATCCATTCCGCCAAGGGTGCTGATCTTGCCTCTAATGGCCTAATTACCCTTTTGAATTGTGCATTAGCATTTTCTTTTCTTTTCTTTTTTTTGTAGTCTGATTGTTTTTTATTTTATATCTAGAATCCACTTATGAGTAAGTACATACCATGACTATCTTTCTGCCACTTTACTGAAGGAGTTTATCAGCTTTAGGAGTTCCCTGGTAGAGTTTTTGGGGTCACTTATGTATACTATCATATCATCTACAAATAGTGAAAGTTTGACTTCTTCCTTGCCAATTTGTATCCCTTTGATCTCCTTTTGTTGTCTTATTGCTCTAGCTAGAATTTCTAGCACTATATTGAATAAATGTGGGGAGAGTGGACAGCCTTGTCTTGTTCCTGAATTTAGTGGTATCGCTTTGAGTTTCTCTCCGTTTAATTTGATGTTTGCTGTTGGCTTGCTATAATTTGCCTTTATTATGTTTAGGAATGTTCCTTGTATTCCTGATCTTTCTAAGACCTTTATCATGAAGGGGTGTTGGATTTTGTCAAAGGCTTTTTCAGCATCTAAGGAGATGATCATCTGGTTTTTTTTCTTTCAGTTTGTTTATATGATGTATTACATTGACAGATTTTTGTATGTTGAACCATCCTTGCATCCCTGGGATGAAGCCTACTTGATCATGGTGGATAATTGTTTTGATGTGTTCTTGGAGTCTGTTTGCCAATATTTTGTTGAGTATTTTTGCATCAATGTTCATGAGGGAGATTGGTCTGTAATTCTCTTTCTTTGTTGTATCTTTGTGTGGTTTGGGTATCAGGGTAATTGTAGCCTCATAAAAAGAGTTTGGTAATGTTCCTCTGTTTCTATTGTGTGGAACAATTTGAAGAGTATTGGTATTAGTTCTTTGAAAGTCTGGTAGAATTCTGCACTGAAACTGTCTGGTCCTGGGCTTTTTTTGGTTGGGAGACTTTTGATGACTGTTTCTATTTCTTTAGGGGTTATTGGTCTATTTAAATGGTTTATCTGGTCTTGATTCAATTTTGGTATGTGGTATTTATCCAGAAAATTGTCCATTTCTTCCTGGTTTTCCATTTTTGTGGAGTACAGGTTTTTGAAGTATGATCTGATGATTCTCTGGATTTCCTCGTTGTCTGTTGTTATGTCTCCCTTTTCATTTCTGATTTTGTGAATTTGGGTGCTCTCTCTTTGCCTTTTGGTTAATTTAGCTAGGGGTTTGTCTATCTTGTTGATTTTTTTCAAAGAACCAACTCTTTGTTTCATTGATTTTTTGTGTTGTTCTCTTGTTTTCTATTTCGTTGATTTCAGCTCTCAATTTGATTCTTTCCTGGCGTCTATTTCTCCTGGGTGAGTTTGTTTCTTTTTGTTCTAGAGCTTTCAGTTGTGCTGTTAATTCATTGTTATGGGATTGCTCCATTTTCTTTATGTGTGCATTTAGAGCTATGAATTTTCCTCTTAGCACTGCTTTCATAGTGTCCCATAAGGTTGGGTATGTTGTACTTTCATTTTCATTGAATTCTAGGAAATCTTTAATTTCTTTCTTTATTTCTTCCTTGACCCATTGATGTTTCAGGTGGGCATTATTCAGTTTCCATGAGCTTGTGGGTTTTCTATAATTTTTGTTGTTGTTGAGGTCTAACTTTAAGGCATGGTGGTCTGATAAGATACAGGAGGTTATTCCATATTTTTGTATCTGTTGAGATTTGTTTTGTGGCCAAGCATGTGGTCAATTTTTAAGAAGGTTCCATGGGGTGCTGAGAAGACGGTATATTCTTTTGTGTTAGGATGGAATGTTCTGTAGATAACGTCCATTTGAGTCATACCATCTGCTAGGTCCTTTGTTTCTTTGTTAAGTTTCAGTCTGGTAGATCTGTCTTTTGGTGAGAGTGGTGTGTTAAAATCTCCCACTACTAATGTGTGGGGTTTGATGTGCATTTTAAGCTTTAGTAGTGTTTCTTTTATGAATGTGGGTGCCTTTGTATTTGGGGCATACATGTTTAAAATCCAGACTTCATCTTGGTGGATTTTTCCTGTGATAAATATGTAATGTCCATCCTGATCTCTTTTGATGGATTTTAGTTTGAAGTCTATTTTATTAGATATTAGGATAGCTACACCAGCTTGTTTCTTAGGTCCATTTGCTTGGAAAGCCATTTCCCAGCCCTTTACTCGGAGGTAGTGTCTGTCTTTGAAGTTAAGGTGTGTTTCTTGTATGCAGCAAATGGATGGGTCCTGTTTTCTTATCCATTCTGTTAGTCTGTGTCTTTTTATAGGTGAGTTGAGACCGTTGATATTGATGGATATTAATGACCAGTGATTGTTAATTCCTGTTATTTTTTGTGGTTGTGCTGTGTTGTCCTTCTTTGGGGTATGTTGGTGTGGGATTATCTATTGCCTGAGTTTTCATGGATGTGTTTAGCTTCTTTGGGTTGGATTTTCCCTTCTAGTGCTTCCTGTAGGGCTGGGTTTGTGGACAGGTATTGATTAAATCTGGTTTTATCCTGGAATATTTTGTTTACTCCACCTATGGTGATTGAGAGTTTTGCTGGGTATAATAGTCTGGGTTGGCATCCATGGTCTCTTAGTGTCTGCATAAGATTTGTCCAGGACCTTCTAGCTTTCATAGTCTCTATTGAGAAGTCTGGTGTTATTCTGATGGGTTTACCTTTATATGTTACTTGGTCTTTTTCTGCTGTGGGATGGACTGTATGTCAAATAAAACACTGATTGGCCAGTGGCCAGGCAGGAAGTAGGTGGGACAAGAAGAGAGGAGAATTCTGGGAAGCGGAAGGCTGAGGCGGAGAGACACTGCAGCCGCCGCCATGACCAGCAGCATGTGAAGATGCCGGTAAGCCACCAGCCACGTGGCAAGGTATAGATTTATAGAAATGGACTAATTTAAGCTATAAGAACAGTTAGCAAGAAGCCTGCCACGGCCATACAGTTTGTAAGCAATATAAGTCTCTGTGTTTACTTGATTGGGTCTGAGCGGCTGTGGGACTGGTGGGTGACAAAGATTTGTCCTGAGTGTGGGCAAGGCAGGGAAACTCTAGCTACATTTTTCCTTTGCGGATCTTAGTAATTTTTCTTTGTTCTGTGTGTTTAGTGTTTTGATTATTATGTGGCAAGGGGATTTTTTTTTTTTTTTTTTTTTTTGGATCCAGCCTATTTGGTGTTCTGTAAGCTTCTTGTATCTTCATAGGTATTTCTTTCTTTAGGTTAGGAAAGTTTTCTTCTATGATTTTGTTGAATATATTTTCTGTGCCTTTGAGTTGGTATTCTTCTCCTTCTTCTATCCCTATAATTCTTAGGTTTGGTCTTTTCATGGTGTCCCAAATTTCTTGGACGTTTTGTGTTTTGACTTTTTTGTCTTTAGTGTTTTCTTTGACTGACAAATCTATTTTCTCTATTGTGTCTTCAGTGTCAGAGATTCTCTGTTCCATCTCTTGCAATTGGTTGGTTATGCTTGTTTCTGTAGTTCCTGTTCGTTTAGTCAGGATTTCTATTTCCAGCATTCCCTCAGCATGTGTTTTCTTTATTGTCTCAAATTCATTTTTCAGATCTTGGAATGTTTCTTTCATCTGTTTAATTGCTTTTTCTTGGCTTTCTTTGATTTCTTCCCTTTTTTTGTTTTTTCTTTCATTTCTTTAAGGGAGTTTTTTATTTCCTCTTTAATGGAGTTTTTCATTTCCTCTTTAAGGGAAGTTTTTATTTCCTCTTTAAGGGCCTCTATCATCTTCTTAAAGTCGATTTTAGGGTTGATTTCTTCTGTTTCTTCTGTCTTGGTATGTTCAGGTCTTGCAGGTGTAGAATCACTAGGTTCTGATGTTGTCATATAGGTCTTTATGTTGTTGCCTGTATTTTTGCACTGGCGTCTACTCATCTCTTCCTCTGCTTAGTGCAGGTGGTGTCTGTGTCTGAGAGTGCCTCTCTTGTTCTAATTGTTAGTCTTGGTCCACTGGGAGTTCTTGGTTAAATTGGTGCTATTGGGCTATTTCTTCAGGGGCAGCTGATCTCAGTCAGTGAATTATATACTTATGATTCTGGTGATCTGGTTTGGTGGCTGGGCAGCGCCTTCTTCTGTGTTCCCAGGTCACGTTTTGTTCATTCGTCAACCCCTCAGCTGATCTTGTTTCCACAGACTTCAAACTGTAGGGATCTGAATCCTCTTCCGGACGGGTTTCAGCTGAGCGGGGTAGTCTCATTAACACCTCCAAGTTGTTGGGTTTCGCAGGATCAGCAGCTGGGCCCTGGGTTGGCCTCAGACAGAGTGTTCAGATTTGTTCTGGTTCCGTCCCACGGAGATAGCTTCTTCCTCAAGTGTTGGGATTAAAGGCGTCCCTGTTCCAAGCTCTTGATTAAGAGCTTGTTTTCACTAGGCCTACCTGCCTCTGCAGGCTGATGCTAGGCAAACCCGCCTTTGTGGGCCGCCCCCGGGCCTGTCTGTCTCTGCAGGCCGCTGCCGGGCCTACCTGCCTCTGCCTGCTGCCGCCACCGCTGCCGGGCCTGTCTACCTCTGCAGGCTGCCGCCGGGCCTGTCTGTCTGTCTCTCACATTAGCATTTTCAAAGGCCAGAGATTCAATTATTATCTGTCTAGCTTCTAAATTTGATAACATTCTATTTACTGCTGAAATCAATCTTTCTAAAAAATCAGTGAAGGATTCTTTTGGGCCTTGTTTAACTGCTATAAATGACTCAGTTTTCTTTCTCACTTCTTCAATTCTGTCCCAAGCATTCAAGGCTGCCATTTGGCATAAAGCCAGGGTGTGGTCATCATATAGAGATTGCTTTCCTACATTAGCATAATCTCCCTCTCTAAGAAGTTGATCTTGGGAGATTTTCATACCTCTAGCCCTACTTCATTGTTCAGTGGTCTTCACCTCATCGTTCCACTAGATCCTCCACTGTAATTGGGGACCAGCCTCTAAGACAGCTGTAATCAAATCTCTCCAGTCTTGAGGGGAAATTCTATTACAAGTGACCACGAGTTTGACATCTGCTTCACAAACGGGGAATGCATACCATTGACACTATAGCTTCTTTAAATCTCCTCAAATCTAATAGTTGCACAGGAGTCCAATAAGCTTGTACACAGCCTTGAACATTTGACAATTCCTGTAAGGCTACTGGATATATTAAGGTCTGCCATTTGAAAAACCTTTCTTAGGCTGTTTCTCTGTAACCATATAATGCAATACTGAGATTTGTTCACCTTTCAATTCTTCTGTCTGGGTCTGAATTTCTCTATGATCTATTTTAACAAATTTTTTTCTAAAATTTCATCTTATCTTTTATTTCATCTTATTAACCAACATTTTTAATGATAAAACAGAAATGATCAAACAAATTATAATTGACATTACATAAATCCCATCTACATTAATTAACCTCTCATTTAATTTTTCCATTTTCAGACTGTCAAACAGAGACCAAATTCCCTACATTTTAAAAATTTTTCCCATTTTTTAATGTGGGAAAAAATACTTTTTTAACTAATTTCTTCCTTTAAGAAATCCCTCACCAAACCTGCCGACAGTGAAGATTCAGATGTGAGGCTGACCGCTTCTGTGTAGAACAGTAAAAGCCCGAGTGGGTTTCAAGGCAGCTACCTAGTGTGATAGCAGCTCAAGATTGGGTTCCAGGGAGAGCCCACATCCCACCAGAAGAGAAGAAGCCAAAGAGCCGGCCATCTGCATGAAGGAACGAGAGAAAATGACTAACTCCTATGGTTTTTGGAGTCCCCCAAACCTATGGAGTGTGCTGCAGAGAGGCTGCAACAAAACTTAGCCAGCAGGTAGGGACTCCGGCCCATGTGGGGTGGAGACTCCAGCTGTGTCAGCTGGAGCCTGAGCCAGTGCCTGCAAAACCACAGGCAAGCAACTTGTTTGTGAATTTATGCCCCATGTTGGGTACCAGATGTTGTTCGAATCTTAGTCTTTTAATAAAAAACCCAGAGCCAGATATCAGGGGGAAAGCTGAAAGATCAGAGGAGCAGAACAGCCAGCCACTAGTTCAACCTCTACAAAATCCTCAGCCTAAAGAGAGTGAGTTCCTGTTTCCTCACTCCTTATGGACCTTTCTCTGCCCTGCCACATTACTTCCTGGGATTAAAGGTGTGTGTGTGTGTGTGTGTGTGTGTGTGTGTGTGTGTGTGTGTGCTTCCCAGGCAAAGAGGCATGAGATCTCAAGTGCTAGGATTAAGGGTGTGTGCCACCACTGCCTGACCTCTGTGTCTAATGTAGTGGCTGGCTCCGTCCTCTGATCTTCAGGCAAGTTTATTAGGGTACACAATATATCACCACATTTTTTTTTCTTTCTCCCTTGAAGGGACCATTGATGAGTTATTACCATTATTAGGGAAAAACAAAAAAATATTTCCCACAAAGGGACCTTTAATATTGAGTTATCCCCACTGGGGGGGAGAGGACATTTAAACAAACAAACAAAAAAAAAAAGTCCAAGCTCCGTTCTGTGCTATTCCAGGCTGCAGAGGTGTGTAGATGTAACCAACTGTCTTATTAAATAAGAAACACAGAACCAATGTAAAAGAGAAAGCCAAGAGGTCAGAGCTAAGAGCTAAAACCTTACCCTTCCTCCTGTAGTCCTACCTCTCCGAAAGAGACCTACTTACTGTGTGTTTGTCTTTATATAGTCTTTCTGTTCTGCCTTCTCATTGGTTGTAAACCCAAACATGTGACTGCCTCGTCACTGCCTGTAAGTATAGCCCTCCAGGTCTTAAAGGTGTATGTCTCCAATGCTGGCTGTATCCCTGAACACACAGAAACTTACCTAGCTCTGCCTACCAAGTGCTGGGATTAAAGGCGTCCGCCGCCGCCGCCGCCGCCACCACCACGCTCTGTCTATGGCTCTAATAGCTCAGACCCCTGGGCAACTTTATTTATTAACATACAATTAAAATCACATTTCAGTACAAATAAAGTGCCACCATAGAGGTGAGGCCCCTGCTGTGATTCTTTGTGACCCAGATCCCACTGCACTATTCAGGCAGGCCGATCTCTAAAAGAGTTGGCAGTCAGGAAGCTCTGAGTTTCAGAAATCCTTAATCTCTTTCTAGTATCAGAAAGAGTCTTTTCTATTGCTACTGGGAAGAGGATTTTTCTTTCCTTTATTTTTCATTTCTGGGGCCTTTTTATTTCTGGGCATTGATTCATCATTTTCCCTTCTTCTACCAGGAAAATCCTTTTTTACTGATTAAACATTTCTCCTTTTTCTATCAAGAAATTTTCTTTTTTTTTTTAATTTCCTTTCCTTTGCCTTTCTCTACTGTGGCTATACCTTCTTTTTTCCAAGACAGGATTTCTCTCTGTAGCTTTGGAGCCTGTCCTGGAACTCACTCTGTAGCCCAGGCTGGCCTCGAACTCACAGAGATCCATCTGCATGTCTTTGCCTCCTGAGTGCTGGGATTAAAGTTGTGTACCACCACCACCACCACCACCACCACCACCACCACCACCACCACCTGGCTTGAAAGATACTTTTTTTTTTTTAAGATTTATTTAAATGTGTGCGTACATGCACATGAGTGCAGTGCCCGCAGAGGCCAGAAGATGGCGCAGGGGTGCTGGAAACACAACCTAGTCCTTGGTTTTAGGCGCTGAGCCTTCTCTTCAAATCCAAAGATTTATTTATCATGTATACAGTGTTCTTTTTGCATGTATCCCACAGGCCAGAAGAGGGAGCCAGATCTCATTACAAATGGTTGTAAGCCACCATGTGGTTGCTGGGAATTGAACTCAGGACCTCTGGAAGAACAGCCAGTGTTCTTAACCTCTGAGCCATCTCTCCAGCCTTTGAAGATACCTTTTTAAACTTCCTTTCTTTTCCCTTTCTTTACTAGGAAGATTCTTCTTCCTTGATTTATCCTTTGTCCCAGGAGCCATTTTATTTGTTGCTACTTCTGAGATGAAGAATTTAAATTCTCCATGTTCCTGACCTATCCTGGAGTCTCACCTACTACTATGGCATACATTACCTCCAGTCCTGGGGTGTCTGGACCCTTCTTTCCTCACCCCACTGGGCACCAAACATCAGGGTTACATAAGAAGACGCTGTGTAGTAGGAAGGTTCCTCCAGTCCGGTCAGGCCCCGCAGTCCCACAGCTGCTATAAAATAATCACTCAGAGGCTTATATTAACTACAAACTGTATGGCCTGTGGCAGGTTTCTTGCTACCTAGCTCTATCATCTTAAATTAACCCATGTCTATCAATTTATATGTCTCCACGTGTTCTGTGGCTTTACCTGTGTGTCATTACATGCTGCTCCCTGGACAGCAGGATGGAGTCTCCTTCATCTCTGCCTTTCTTCTTCCTGTCTCTCTCCTTGGATTTCCCACCTGCCTCTAAGCTGCCTTGCCATAGGCCAATGCAGCTTTATTTATCAACCAATCAGAACAACACATATTCACAACATACAGACATCCCACAGCAGCACTCCAAGATGAAATTTTAAGGCCTATGTGGCAGCAGGAAGTCCCAGCCTCTTCTGATGGACTGAACCTGAACAGCCATACGAAGGCATATTTATTGAAAGTTACACAAAGTATTTCCTCATACTAAGGTCCCTAACCTTAATTCACATGTCTTACTGAAGGAGAGCATCACAATGCCTCCATGACTCTAGTCTTACATTATGCATTGGTCTCGTGACCAAAGTCATGGGGTGGCCGCAAAGCTCCATCAGCCAAAGGATTCTACAGATCACTGGAAACAATCACTGCTGTCCACAAGGATTCTTCAAGGTCAAAGTACTTCTAAAAAACAGCTGTTCATTCTAATATCCACCCCAGAACAGTGACTCTGCTAACAAAGAATAATTGTATTTTAATTTGTGTATCTGTGTGCCTACATGCACATGAGTGCAGTGCCCGCGGAGGCCAGCAGATGGCGCAGGGGTGCTGGAAACACAACCTAGTCCTTGGTTTTAGGCGCTGAGCCTTCTCGCCAGCCCTGAGTCAGCCTGGGTTGATGATGGATTCCTCACCAGGCCCGCATCTCCCTGGGGTGTCCGTTTCTAGCTTATAAACTCCTGTGTGTACCTCAGAACTCTCTAGAGCAGCGGTACTCAACTGGAGGACCACGGCTTCTCGGGGTCGGGTTTGAACGACCGTTCACAGGGGTCACACATCAGATATTTGCATTCCGATTTACAACAGTAACAAAATTACAGTTATGAAGTAGCAACAAAGTAATTTTATGTTGGGGGGGTCACCACAACATGAGATGTTGTACCCAGAGTCCCCCAAAGACCACCAAGAGACCAAATCCAATGCAAAAACAGAGTCTTCTTGTTGTTGGGAGTTAACTTGGGCCTCTCTTCATCTGCCGCAGCTGCAGAGCAGGAGAGGAGAGGCCCTGAGTAGCAGTGGGGCCGGGATTTACAGTGGTTAGGGCCGGAGATCTAGGGGAATTCCGACTCTGTATACAATCTCAGGACGGTGCTCACTTCCAGTCAGGCTTGGTCGGAACTGACTGGAGAGATGCAGCCGCAGTTCATGTCATCACACCTACATCTCCGGCGGACCGGTTCCTCTGACAGTCAGACTTCCCATCTTTGTCTGCAGGAAACTCCGTCCCTGCGGCAGCCGCGGTGTGCAGTCTACAACAGCAGAACCCACCCCCCAGGACACATCTGGTGCTCTGACATTCGCCAGGTGTGCCGCATCATCGCCTTTAGGTTGCCGCAGAAATGTCCGGGGCCCGAACCCAGGGCCTTGCAAGCGCTCTCCCTCTGGGCTAAATCCCCAACCCGTGGAACTTGGTTCTGTGCAGCTCCTAGTTGTCTGGGTCTAGGGGCAGAGGAGCAGCGCGCCCTCCGGACCCTCGGGTGTGTGTGTTTGTTTGTTTTCAGGACAATTGTCCAAGGGCCTGCTGCCCCTGTCTGACCCTGGCTTCATCTCAGAGGAACTGTATTAAAGGGGCGCGCGTTGGGAAGGTTGAGAATGCTGCTCCCGGAAATCGACCTCCCTTTAGCCAAGCAGTGAGTCAGGGGGACGGCGGGGTAACCCCGGAGATGAAATGCATTATGGGTACCAGCACCTCCCGCCCCCTCCCCAATCCCCCGCTCCCTTCCTGGTCTGGCTTTGGAAGACAGAATGGGAACTGGATTCCTTATTTTGTTAGAAAAGTGTTTATTTAAAGAATACGAAAAGGCCCGGGCCTGCTTGCGAGGGAGGACGGGGGAGCTCGGCCAGGCTGGGCCGGGGGCTCAGGGGGCTGGGGCGGGCGGGAGGGGGGGCAGAGGTCCCGGAGCACCGTCCTCAGCAGCTGGCGAGGTACATCCCTGCGGGGAGAGAGCAGGGCCTCCTCGCGTGGGCTTCTCCCGCGCCCGCGCTCGCCCCGCGAGCCCAGCCCCGGCCCCGCAGCTACCTGTGGCGAATCTCCGCTTGACCAGGGACATGCGGTAGCCGCCGCCCAGCAGCTCCAGGTCCAGGCCGGACAGCGTGGCGCCCTCGCTGGTGAACTGCGCGGCCACGGGGCTGGGGGTGCTGGGCCCCGCCTGCGGCTGCCAGCTGGCGGACAGGCGTCCCGAGCCTGCGGGGCCGGGGGTCAGGGGAGCGCCCCTGCCGCAGGCCCGGCCCCTGGGAGCCCCGCTCCGGGGTTCTGCAGGTACCACGGGCCGCAGTACCCCCAGTTTTAACAAGCGCTGACCACCCTCGGCTTTTCCCACGCAGCAGCCCCCATCACAGTCGTGACTCACCCCCTGCCTCGCACACATCTGGAAGCTTCCACGTGAACCTCTTTTCCTCCGTGCTCCTGGTGGGAAGGAACACGGGTCAGCAGCTGAGTGACCTGTGCGGCCCCTGCAACCCCGCTGCCCCGGCGGAGCCTCAGTTTCCCGACCCGTGCCGGAGTTGTCGGCCCGGGGGTTCGCGGCGGGACTGGGGGGCTCACCAGCTGGCGGCAGGCTGCAGACGCACGCTGGCCACCGGCTCCCCGACGGGCAGCAGGATCTGGACGTTCGTGAGCGGCGTGGACACGGCGGTGGCGCCCGCTCGGTAGCTGTACTCCACGGTGACCCGCGTGAGCGTGGGCCCGCACTGCCAGTGGGCGCTCATCTGCAGGGGCACCGACTCGGGCCCGGGGCGGGAGAACTTAGGAATGAGAAGACGCGGGGTGGCTGGGCGACATCGCCGCGTCCCGCACCCCGGGGGAGCCCCACCCCACCCAGCCGCGTCCGCGCCACGGGCAGCCCCCGGGACCCCCGCGCAGTACCGCGCGCGGCCGGCAGAGGGCAGGAGAGCGGAGGCCGGCTCCCCGCTCGGCCCCGCTCGGCCCCGCTCGGCTCCGCTCGGCCGCGTTTCCGCGCCCGCCCCCCGCTCCCCACCTGGTAGCGCAGCAGCACCAGGTTGTAGTAGGACGCCGTGGGGTTCTGCTCCGCCTGGTGCTGCAGGGCCTCCGTCAGCGCCGCCATGTTCAGCCAGAAGTCTTTGGTCTCCGGGTCACTCTGGGAGGGGTCACTGCGGAGACGGGGACAGAGCATCCTCATCCCCAGCCTGAGATGCCGCGGGTGGGAGCGGTGGGTCCAGGGAGGGGAGGCCTCCGCCTCCCGTCACTCACACAGCCCCGGGGCATCTGAGACCCTCTCCCGCGGCCCAGGAAAGGCACCTGAAGATCAAGTCCGCGTTGGGCTGGAAGTGTTCCACGGGGGCCGTGTGCACGAGCCGGAAGCTGAGGACGGGCGGGGGCGGGGTCCCGCTGAAGACTCGCACAATGCCAGCGGGGAAGGTCATGGTCAGCTCCCCGGTGATCCGGGCCAGGCAGCTGCGGAGCCAGGCAAGCACCGGATGTGGCTCAGGGCTCAGCGTTTCCCACCCTCCCGGTCCCGCGGGCACCAAAGCTCCTGTGAGGCTCTGATGGTCTCCAACACCGGCTCCCCGGCTCCTTCTCTCCATCCCTGCCTGGCGGGGTGAGACACGCACACGCGCGCGCGCACACACACACACCTGCCTGGCGGGGTGAAACACGCACACGCGCACACACACACCTGCCTGGCGGGGCGAAACACGCACACACGCGCGCGCGCACACACACCTGCCTGGCGGGGCGAAACACGCACACGCGCACACACACCTGCCTGGCGGGGCGAAACACGCACACGCGCACACACACACACGCGCGCACACACCTGCCTGGCGGGGCGAAACACGCACGCGCACACACACACCTGCCTGGCGGGGTGAAACATGCACGTACACGCGCGCGCGCGCACACACACACACACACACACACACACACACCAAGCTTGGGCTAAGAAACTTATCTCCCCTAGGTCCCTTTTCTCCTGGGCCACCAGGAATCTCAAACCAGAATAACTTGGGTGTTTTGAGCACCTCTAGCTTGGGTTCAGGGTCTAAAGATCCCCTCTTCTCTGTGGCTTAATGTTAAGGTCTTTTGTCAACCCCGGGGATGGCAAGCCAGCTTCAGGGTCCCCAGTTCACCACGGACATGTCCGCACCCCAATTCCCTTCGGCTCAATACCATAGCCTCCTTAGCGGAGCCTCGGGGTTCCCTAGCCTCAGTCACATGCCCTCAGGTTGACCCTGCACTTGGCATGGCTGTCCCTGAGGCCTACCTGGGGCTGTGACCACGGAAATAGGCGTGGACATACTCCGTGAAGGCCGTGGCCACAGGCAGGGTGTCCTGGGATCCCAGGACCACAGGGCTGGGGCCACGTGAGATACCTGTGTGGGGAACGGGGTCAGAGGCGGGGCCCCAGCCACTCAGCCACCGTCCCCGGCAGAGAAGGGCCCCAGGCCAGCTGTCCCCACAAACCGTGCCCCATCTGGGCGGAGAAGTTGGGCCGATCCGGGGCGATGCTCGGGGCAGAAGACCCCAGCGGGGAGGGGCTGAGGGACCGGCACTGCAGGGCGGGAGAGAATCGGGGCTGTGGACCTCCAGAGCTGCCTGCAGGGGCCGCCCCTTCCCCGCGGGACGGCTCGCTGCATGTCACCCACCAGGTCGCCGTTGCTCCGGGTGAGTGGGCAGGACACTTTCCTGGACCGAGGTCTCCTGGGTGGCGCGGCCAGACCCTCCCTGGTGCTGGAGTCAGCAGGCATCGTGGAGTCTGGAGTGAGAAAACGCTGGGCTGAGACTCGCCAGGAGTGGGGGAAATCAGCCCTGGAGAACAGACAATGGGTAACACCCAGGCTGCAGCCGGGCAGGGGGCAAGGGCTGGGCGCCCTTGCTGGGCCTGTGCACGGAGAACTGGCCGCTTAGGAGGCGGGCAAGCCACGGGTTTGGTGATTCAGTGACCTCCATCTACAGAGTGACGGACTCCCAGCTGGGCCTCAGTCACTCCGGCGTCCCACCCCCTGGGCTCTGCCAAGGACCGGATTCTTTCCCGTGGATGCCCGCTAGCTGTCCGTCAGTCTGACCAGACCCTCAGGCGGCAGAGCCTGACTGCTGTCCCCCGTCCCACCCTTCAGCCGCTCGGGCTCCGGGCCATCCCTGCAGCCTGGGTGGGCTGGATGCCCATTTCGATGACGTCTCCATCCAGCGGTGGCCACAGGAGGCCCGGCCTCCTTCAAACTCCAGTCCCACGGCTGTCTCAGGCCCATCCATCCTTCGAGGCGCCCCGACTCCTGCAGCTCGCTCCCAGCCTCTTGGCCCAGAGGAGACTCCGCACCACGTGGCCGAGTCAACACCGGCCCTCCCGCCCCAGGGCCTTTGCTTGCCCCTCGGCTGCTCCCACCTAGGAGGGCCTCCACCTGGCGCCCAGCCTGCCGGGGACACCCGCTGGACCCCAGCTCACCTGCGCCTGCCTCTGGCCCCCAGGGGCCTGGCGAGGGTGCTCGGGGCATTGGGCCCCTGGCCTCGGGGTGCTGCGTCCTGCAGGTGGGTGGGCTCTGCGGGGTGCCTGGCCGGGGGACCCAGGACTCGGGGGACGGGCCGGGGGCAGCGTGCGATGGGGAGTCCAGGCCCGAGTCCTCCACGTTCTCGGGGGACGAGGAAGAGAACGGGGACGGGCTGGATGTGAAGCCCAGGCTGCTGGAGCCTACGAGGGAGCACGGCCGGGGCGTGGTCAGCACAGCCCGCGCCCACGCCGGGCGTCACCTCCCACATCAGGAGGCCCTCCCGGGACCACGCCCCAGCCACGCCCCCAGCCACGCCCCGCCCACCGGGGCCCGACCCGCCCACCGGGGCCCGACCCGCCCGCTCTCCGGCTGCGCACACCCCCTCTACCCGTGAAGCCCTCCCGGGACCACGCCCCAGCCACGCCCCCAGCCCCGCCCACCGGGGCCCGACCCGCCCGCTCTCCGGCGGCGCACACCCCCTCTACCCGTGAAGTCCTCCCGGGACCACGCCCCAGCCACGCCCCCGCCCCGCCCACCGGGGCCGACCCGCCCGCTCTCCGGCTGCGCACACCCCTTCTACCCGTGAAGTCCTCGTGGTCGAAGGCGGACTCCAGCGGCGGCCCGAAGAGGCTCTTGGACAGCGGCTCCTCCGACGGCAGCGGCTTCTCGGCGCAGCTGGGGACGGCGACAGGGGCGGGTCCGAGCCTGGCACCTGAGGCTTCCCCCAGCCTTTCGGGGCTCGAGGTCACTGCTGCCCGCCCGGCGCAGCCGTGGCCCCCAGCATCTGCCCAGGCCCCGGAGCGCTGGGCGACCGCCAGCTTCACCCACAGTGAGAGCCGCTGGGGTGTCTCGGGGGGCCACCTCGGCCACAGCCCCCCGGACCCAGCGCCACAGCACAAGGACGCGGCAGACGCCTCCTAAGTGTCCTTCATGGGCCGGGGACCCATCGGCCTGCCCAGTCACGTCCCCGCGAGACCCACCTGCCGGTCCGTGGGGCCGACCGAGGTCTCTGCGGCTTCCCCGAAGTGTCCCCTAGGGCAGACGGAGCGTGAGCTTCGGTCACAGCCCGGGGCCCACGGTGACCAGCAGAGCGGGCAGAGGGCCGGCCGGAGGCCTGGGGCTCGAGTCCCCGGCTGCCCGCCGGGCTCCCGATCAGCCCCCGGTGCGGCTGTTCGGTGCAGGAGGCGCCCCTCGGCCGCGCTCCACGCAACCCCGTTCCCGGCCACCCAGACCGCTCCCCTGCCGGGCACCTCTCACCCCAGACAGGCCGGGCTACTCACGGGACGAGTGACGCTTCATGGTGCCCTGCGGAAAAGCGACAAGTCAAGCAACAGGGGCCCGGCTGCAGCCGCGGGCCCTGCGCCCCCTGCGCCCCCTGGCCGCGCCCCCACGGTTCCGGCCCCCCTGCGCCCCCCTGGCCGCGCCCCCACGGTTCCGGCCGGCCGGCTCACCCCGGGGCCTGGCGGGAGGATGAGGCTGCCAGCCGTGGCCCGGAGCTGGGCAGCCGCGGCCTCGGAGCTGCAGGCCACGGGGCGGGGCGGGGCGGGCTTGATGTGAACGTAGAACTTCCTGGGCTCCTCATCGTCGAAGTCGGAGTCGCTGGAGGAGAGCCGCGGGGGCTCGGCCGCGCGTGCGTCTCTGTCAAGGAGCCGGTCTCGAACTGGCCACGCCCCACCCAGAGGCCCTGGGCGCTCAGTTTTGACCCTTAGGCTCGGGAAGCTCAGGGGGCTTCTATTCGGTCACTACAGCCCCACACTGGTGCCCTTCCTCCAGGAAGCCCTCCTGGATGTCCCACCATGAAGTCCACCTGTCTGTCCGTCCACATTTATTGTGAGACAGGATCTCTCTGCACAGGCCTGTGGTTGGCCTGGTCCGCCTGCCTCTGCCTCCCTCCCCCTCTACCATCGGGAACACCCAGGACAGGGCCTGCGCCGCCCCCTGCACAGGAGCACCCTCCGGGGGACACAGAGTCACCGAAAGGATATTGTTTTGAGACACATCGGGGCGCACGGTGAAGCCTTCGTCGTCCACCTCGGGAGGCACCTGGGGGCGCGGCCAGGTTCCCTCTGGTGACCCTTCGTCCTGCGCACTCAGGCCCCGCCAGAAGGTCGCCAGGGACGTGGGGAAACTGAGTCAAGTCCCGAGCCCCACCCGGGCCCCTCCCCCACGGTACTCACCCCGGAATCGGACTCCAGGAAGTCACTGGGGACAGAGGAACCGGGGTGAGCGCCCAGAGCGCCCAGAAGGGATGCCCACCATGTTACCCCAAGCTAGCCCATTGGCTGGGACCCTCGGGCCTCTTTGAGAAGGTGGGGGGGGCATCTAGAGGGAGCTGAGTCAGGGACAGCTTCAAACAGCAGAGCAGATAAGGAGCTAGCCTTGGCAAACGAGCTAGCCTTGGAGGGGTCATGGCCAGCCTAGGAGACGATGGCCCAAGCACCGTCTGGCCCAGCCTGGGAGAAAGGAGGAATCCCAGACTAGTTTGGGCTAGCCTAGGGCAGAGGTCTTTCTGGGCTAGCCCAGGCAGAAGTGATCCTGGGCTGGTCTGAGATAGGGAGCGTGCCACGGGGGACTTCTGTGACAGCTGGGGCAAGTGGAAGGATTTGGGGCTAGCCTGGGCCAGCACGGGGCGCTTCCTCACACAGATGCGCGGGGCTCCCGCCGGCTCAGTCCCGGGAGGCGGAAGGCCTTGGCTCCGCGGAGACGTTTCATCGCTGTGGACAGAGGGGGGGCAGCTCACCCTGGACCGCCCCCCCCTTCTGTTCAGACCCTCCCACACGCCTGGTCTAGCCTGGGCATCCAGGCCCAGACGTACTTGCCTTCCTGCAGGGCAGCTGTGCTGTAGGCATCGAAGTCCAGAGGCCCTGGGTCAACAGAAAGGAGGAGGTCTGAGCGGCGGCGGAGGCGGCAGGCCCGCCGGGCACGCGCACCGGCTCCGTACCGCACCGCGGCCCGCGGGGCACCGCGCAGTGGACGCCGCGGAGGGCGTGGGGGGCCTGGCGGGCCCGGCTGAGTGCGCACGGGGGCACCGGGGCGGCTTCCCTGGTCCCCTGGGCCTGGGGGCGCAGCGATCACCACCTCGGCCATGAGGAGGCAGGCTCAGAGGAGTCAGCACGTGACCAGGGTCCCACAGCAAGAAACGAAAAAGGACCCCAGCCTGGCGATCAGACTGCGCCCCCGACAGGGCGCCCGGCGCTCCACACCCTCAGGGCTTCCGTAGGCTTGGGACGGTGAGACAGCCGGGCTCTGACCGCTTGGGCTCGGGGTGTGAGATCCGCCGTCCCCCCGTGCTGGGGACAGACGGCCAGGGAAGCCCCGAGGGCCGGGGAGCCGCCGTCACCCACCGGGCTTCTCGCGGCCGGTGCCCTTGCTCTCGGCAAACTTCCTGAGCAGCATGTCCACCGTCACATTCTCCACGTTCTGCTTGAACTCCTCGTGCACCTGGGGGGCGGGGCGGGGCGTGAGGGGCGGGCCTCCGCGGGGGCGGGGCGAGGGGCGGGGCGGGACGAGCCTCCGCGAGGCGTGAGGGGCGGGGCAGGCCTCCTAGGGGCGGGGAGAGGGGAGGGGCGTGAGGGCGGGTCGGGGCGTGAGGCGGGCCTCCGAGGGGCGGGGCGGGCGTGAGGGGCGGGCCTCCGGGGGCGGGGCTGTGAGGGGCGGGGCGTGAGGGGCGGGCCTCCGGGGGCGGGGCGGGCTGAGGGGCGGGGCTCCGAGGGCAGGTCAGGACTGAGGGGCGGGGCGAGGGCGTGAGGAGGGGCGGGCCTCCGGGGTGGGGCGGGGCGTGAGGGCGGGCCTCTGCGGGGCAGGGCGTGAGGGGGCGGGTCTCCGCGGGGCGGGGCGAGGGGCGGGGCGAGGGGCATGAGGGGCGGGACGAGAGGCGGGGCGTGAGGGGCGGGGCTGAGGGGCGGGCCTCCGCGGGGGCGGGGCGTGAGGGCGGGGCGGGGCATAAAGGCGGGGCGGGAGGCGGGGCTCCGCAGGGCGGGGCGTGAGGAGGGGCGGGGCTCGGAGGGGCGGGGCTGAGGGACGGGCCTCCGAGGGGCGGGGCGGGAGAGCGGCCCCTCCTCACCTGCCCGATCTGCACGTGGGTGTCCTCCACCGAGTGCGCATAGGAGCCCAGCAAGGCCTTCATGTGCTGCAGGTGCGCCTCCTCCATGGCCTGGAAACGCTGAGATGGGAGGGGCACGTGACCCAGGCTGACCAATCAGATCAGCCCAGCTCCCGCTCTGCCCGGCTTAGGGACGCACCAATGAGATTCTGCGCTCAGATTTTAGCTACCAGTCAAAAGGACATTGCTGCCCCCAACCTCCCTGCCCTCCCATGTGCTGGCCTTTGATCCCAGTACTGGCAGAGGCAGGAGGATCGCTGTGAGTTCGAGGCCAGCCTAGTCTACATAAAGGAAAATGGCCCTGCTGGCTTAGAGACGGCTACTCTTTCCACACACGCGCCCCGGCGTGTCCCTGTCAGCGGAGGAGTGAAGGCCCTAGAAACCAGCAAGCAGCCGCAGAGAGAGGACACCCCAGTGACGCACTGGAGCGCCTGGATCCAGCCACGCCTGACGCCCCGCGCCCTCCAAACAGAGGCATCATCATGGCAGCAAACCCGTGTTCCGGGATATTCGCTCGCACTGCATGAGGATGCGTCTGTGTTTTGCCTCATCTGCCTAAGCCCCTGATGATTTAATAAAGAGCAGAACGCCAATAGCTAGGCAGGAGAGGACAGGCGGGCCTCCTGGAAGAGAGAGGGACCGCGGGAAGAATAAAGGCAGGACTGGCAGCAAGACACGGAGGAAATCTGATGTACAGAGTGCAGGAGAGTTACAAAGTCACGTGGCAGAATGTAGACGAATAGAAACAGGTTCACTTAAGTTAGAAGAGCTCGCTGGGGACCCCTAAGCTAAGGCCAAGCTTTCATAACTAATAATAAGTCTACACGTCATTATTTGGGGGCTGGCGGTCCAAAGAAAGTCCGACAAGAAAGAGCTGCTATATTTGGTGTCCAACATCGGGCTCGTATATTCATGCATAGAGCAGCTGGTGAGCTACCTGGGGGGAGACTAGAAACCATGGGCCAGGCGGCGGTGGCACACGCCTTTAATCCCAGCACTCGGGAGGCAGAGCCAGGCGGATCTCTGTGAGTTCGAGGCCAGCCTGGGCTACAGAGTGAGATCCAGGCCAGCCTGGTCTACAGAGTGAGTTCAAGGCCAGCCTGGTCTACAAAGCCAGTCCCAGGACAGCCAAGCTACACAGAGACACCCTGTCTCGAAACACCAACGCCCCCCAAAAAAACCTGTCATAGCGCGGGCCCACCAACTTCCCAGAACTGGGGCAGTAACGCTGCTCTTGGAAGAGGCCCTTGGGCATGAGGCTCTCATGGAGAGGCAAACATCAGCTTCTTCTGCCCAGAGCCAGTGTGGCAGCCTGCTGGACCTACTGTAGGGGCGGAGACAGCTGCCAGCGCCATGTGCCAAGCAGAGCCCCGCGGCAGGTAGCCTGGCTGTTTAAGGCTTCGTTCATGCAGCCAGAGAGCCACACGAAAGGCCAGGGCCAGACCAAAACCACCTCTGAACAGACAGGCAGAGTATGCTTGAAAATGTGCTTAGATACTGAGGAAAGAAAGTAAAAAAAAAAAAAAAAAAAAAGGCAGTCATAGAAAAAATAGTTTAAATAATAAAGTCTTTAAAGAGAGAGTAAAGTAATAAAAAAAAAGAACAAGCCACGTAAGGATGGAAAACACACAGGCGTCTGGATCCTGCATGGTGTTCTGCTGACTTTGAATTATTTGAATGCTGATGAGCCAAGGGTAAATGCTGCTAAGAGACATTGGATTGTAGAAAAAAACTGCTAAATAAAACCATCCTATGTATTTTAAGGCTGTTTTAACTTCAATTCCAACTACAAATCCATAAGTAGGTGTGTTTAAAAGAAGGTTTCTACTTCTCAGAATGCCAAGGCTGGCCTTATACTGATAGGCAGCCCAGAAGGACCTTGAATTCCTGATCCTCCTGCCTCGGGTCCCTGGAGCTGGGGATTGAGGCTGCGGCTGAGGACAGGGCACTCCCGCAGGGAGCGTGGGGACCAGCCGCCACGGGGCGAGGTTCTCACCAGGGCGGACTCCAGCATCTTGGTCTCGAAGTCCGTCCTGGCGGAGTTGTACTTATCCACGGAGCGCCTCAGGCTGTCGGCTGCCTTCTTGCTTTTGGATTCTGCCTGGGAATCATAGACAGGGTCTGTGTGAGTCGTCACGGGGACAGTCGGGTGTCTGTCCACCTGTCCACCCTGCCAACCCATCTTCTGAAAGCCAAGGGAGGTGGCCGCACGGCCGAGCGCCCAGGGCGGTGTGGCACGCTGTCTGTCTCCGGTTAGGAGGCCGACAAACCTTGTCCATCTCCTTCTGACTGGTGTTCTCTCTGCGCATGCGCTCCAGGTCCATGCAGCGGCTCAGGTAATTCTCCCGAGACTTCGGCAGGAGCTGACCCACGCTGGCCAGCACCTGCACGGCATCCACAGTGCCTAGAACTTCCTCCTTGCACTGCGGTAGTGGAAAGTAGGAGAGGGGCGTGGTCAGGGGTGGAGCCCCGCCTAGAATCCCCAGTGAGGGGCTGGGGGCGTGGTCAGGGTGGAGCCCCGCCTAGAATCCCCAGTGAGGGGCTGGGGGCGTGGTCAGGGGTGGAGCCCCGCCTAGAATCCCCAGTGAGGGGCTGGGGGCGTGGTCAGGGGTGGAGCCCTGCCTAGAATCCCCCAGTGAGGGGCTGGGGGCGTGGCTCAGGGGTGGAATGACAGCCAGGAATCCGCCAGTGAGGAGCTGGGGTGCAGGCTTGCAATGGGTGCGCAGACCCATCTGGGGTCGCGGGTGCCCCAGCCCCTGCACGCCTGCCAGGGCGGCCCGCTACCTTTTTGTGGGCCTTGAGCTGCTCCTCTCCGTAGCGCAGCACGTCCTTGAGGAGGTCGTGAAGCTTCCTGGTCAGCTCCAGGTGGCACAGCGCCAGCTTGTCCGAGGACACGCGGAAGACCTCCCAGAGCGGGGCGAAGGTCCTGGGGACAGGCAGAGTCCAGCGCGTCTGACCCCGGGCCCTGGCACAGCACGGCTGACGTTGCTGAGGTGGGACTTGGCAGAAGCTGGGCCCACCAGGGCCCGGGTGGCCCGAGGTCGCGAGGATCCCCCCATCCAGCTGCACTCACCCCATGGGGGTCCCGTTGCTGGCCAGCTTGGACAGCTTGGCCATGGCCTTGGAGTATGTCTCTTCGATGCTGGCCCTGGGTCGGAGAAGGGGCAAAGACGGGCAGATTCAGGTACCCTGAGACAGGTCTTTCTCTGACTCAGTTTCCCCATCTCTACACCTCGTTCTCAAAACAGAGTTTTGGAAACTGATGGAATAATTTTATTTTTCCTTAAGTAATCTTTTTTAGTTTTTTTGAAACAAGGTCTAGATATGTGGCCTAGACGGGCCTCAAATTCGTGGTAATTCTTCTGCCTCTGCTTTCACCCTGGGGTTATGGGTGCACACCATCATGCCTGCATCATTCATGTTTCCACTTCTGATGTTGGCACTCAGGATTTGAACTCCCTCCTGTGAGTACATGATCTTATTTTCAGTAGAGGAGGCACCAGACCCCTGGGACTGCTTTAAAAGGTGCCTGCAGGCCAGTGAGATGGCCCAGTGCGTAAAGGGCTGGCAGCCAAGCGCGACGACCTGGGCTCAATCTCCAAAATCCACGGGTGGGAGGAGACGACCACCTCGACTAAGGCCCTCTGCCCTCACATGTACGCCGGGGCGTGAGCACCACCCGCCCACACAGTTCAAAACGGAAAATAAAACAGGACGTGGCTTGAGGCAGAAATGGACCCGTGGGGTTGGAGGACTAAGTCATTTGATTCTGGGAACCCCAGGAGAGCTGCACCCTTGATCCTTCCCGCGGCGGGCGTGTCCCCGGCGGGCGTGTCCCCGGCGGGCGTGTCCCCGGTGGGCGTATCCCGCGTGGGCGTGTCCCGGTGGGCGTGTCCCGGTGGGCGTGCCCGCGCCTCACCTCTCCCTGATGAAGTCAGCCAGCTCCTTGGTGGCCACGGGGCCCTGCTTCACACAATGGTAGAGGACCTCAAAGCCGTGGTTCTTGTCACCCTGTGAGGGATGAGAGAAGAGCATCCAGGTTGCCTAGCAACAGAGGCAGGCTTTGGAGCCCTGAACCTCTGCTGAGACGGGGAGGGACCTCACTGGATCAGCAGGCTGCACTCTCCCCCCGACAGAGGGAAGCCTGGGACTCCCACCATCTCCTCCCGGGGGTCCCTTTAGGTGGCCAGAGGTCGACATCACAGGTCTTCCTCTATCCTCCTCCACCTCGTTTTCGGAGTCAGAGTCTGACTGAACCCGAAGCCCGTGACTAGAGCCTCAGAGATCCTCCTGCCTCTGCCTCCCCTGAGCTGGGTTACAGACCTGTCCTAACATGCCAGCTTTCCACATGGCCGCCTGGGCCTTGAACTCAGATCCTGAAGCTCGCAATGCAAGCATTTTTCCAACCACAGCCAAGGGTGGAACAAACCCAGGTCAGCCTCGTGTCCACACGTCCCCGCCACCATCACCACCTCCCACCCCGGACCGACATCGGCGGCCAACACCCCAAAAGTCCTCCGTGTGTTCCTGTGTCCTCACCTCAGCTCTCAGCTTCCTCCTGGACCCCCCAGCTTCCACCCATCCCCCGGCCCCATGGCTGCTCAGAGCTCCGGCCTCCCCACAGGGCCACAGCCCGGCCCTCCACCCCACCCACTGGAGTGCCCTGGGCGCTGGGGGTGGCTGCACCCCGACCCCCAGCTCTCGCCTATGGAAAACGGTGGCGATGGTAGCGACCGCCACAGGGCGGCTTGGTGGGCGAGCTGTGTCCGGTACTCTGCTGGACACAAAGGCCCCTGGGTGATAGCCAGGGCTCCGCACACAGCTCCACTGCGCCCACCTGCCGCCGCTGGGGATCCTCGGGTGAGGCTGCACCAGGCACGGCCGCCCGGGCCATTATCTGGGGCTAACACAGCCAGCCACTGGCCCGTTTCCCGGACCTGGCAAGTCCTCAGCGCTGTCTGCCTCCCTCGAGAAGTGGGCGGGCAGCCGAGGGTCCGGGGAGAGGCGTCCAGGGCCCGCGTCTGCTCGGACCCTCTGGGTGACAGCCAAAGGACATTTTAACATGGCTTCAAACCCTCTGGTGCTTTCACATCCGCCATGGCTCCATGTGCTCTCTAGGCTTCTGACCCTGACTTGTCTCAAAGGAGCTGGGGCACCCCAAATACCAGTCAGCATTGGGGCCTGGCTCAGGGTGGAGCCCCTGCTGCCTAGAATCCCCCAGTGAGGGGCTGGGGGCGTGGTCAGGGTGGAGCCCCCACCTAGAATCCCCAGTGAGGGCTGGGGGCGTGGTCAGGGTGGAGCCTCCACCTAGAATCCCCAGTGAGGGACTGGGGCGTGGTCAGGGTGGAGCCCCGCCTCTCACATTTGAGGCACTGGGCTCCATCCCCGGCAGGGAATTAACAGAAAAGGAGTCTGATGTCTTAACCCCAGATCCATGTCCCAGAAGACAAAACTCTCATTCATTTTCTGTACCTCCCGGGGAAACTGAGGCTGGTTGGCCAGCCCCTTCCGGGGGAGAACCTCTGAGCCAGTGGGATCCTGACTCAGAGGTCTGAGCCCTCGCAGCTGCGCTATCTTGGGGTGTGCATGGGAGGGAAGTTGGGGTGGCTTCTATTCTCTCCGCTCATTGACTTCCCCCGTTTTCACACCTCGTGGAATATAAAACACCGACAATCCTGCGGGAGCTACTGCCGCCGCCCCAGGGACGGTGTCTCCCAGGCTGCCGCTGCAGGACAGGGTTCACAGCCCGGAGGACACCGCCTCCCGGGCACCGCACGGCCATTCAGAGGCCAGGGGAGAATCTGAGCCCTGCAGGTGGCCAGGGACAGCGGGCCCTTTAAGAAAATAGAGGCAAGTAAGAGGAGCCCCAGCTGGGGAGGGAGAATGGGAGGGAGTGGGGCTTGTTGCTAGGGGCAACTGGTTGCTTAGCAACCAGCTACCACTTTGCAAGCTGTGGGCCTGCCGGGGAGGAAGGGGCCTTTCAGCCTGATGCCTCTCAGACTCCAGGCTCCCATTCTGGGGCTGCTTCTGCGTCCTTGGTGGCTCCCCAGTTCCCTGGCCCACCCACCCGGGAGGGGACCCCGGTCCTTGAGTGCCACCAGCGCCACACCTCTGAGATGGACTCGGGGTGTTTCCTGTGGTTGTAACGGCTTTTGCACGTCCTGGAAAACCCGCCTCCAGGGCCACAGCACACTGGGCTGTGGGCGCCCCGAGATGGGCTGAGCTGCAGGATCTGGCTCGCTCCATGTCCCCAAGAATGGCAGCTCCTCTCTCAGGTCACAGATGTGGCTTTACGAGAGTCTCTCTTCCCCATTCCCAGACCCGGGTTTCAGCAGGCCTAGGTGGCCAAGAGGGGCATGGGCTGGGGGGGGGGCGTGAATCCTCCCCAAATTTCCCAACATGCTAAAAAAAAAAAAAGGCATAGAATTTCCCTGGTGGCTTGTTTGGCCCCGGGTGCGAGGCCATGCTGTTCTGTCATTTGTGGGAACACGTTACTGTCTGGCACAGGCTGGCTAGGACCTGCCATTCTCCTGCCTCAGCATCCCTAGGTCTAGGATCCCAGGTGTATGCTCCCACGCCCAACTTCGTGCTGTTCTGCTGAGCGATTCTCAGAATACACATGCTGCTCCAGGCCTGATCCCCAGTCTGTAATTCGTGTTCCTTGCCCTGGGTCAAGGCAACCTGTGTCTCCATGTTTTAAATTCTACCTTCTGTCTGCCCAGTTCCCCTTGGCCATAAAAGTCCCTACAGCCCTCTGTGAGGCTCCACCATAACAAGAGCAGTGGAGGATGAACGAAAAGGGAACAGGAGCAGCAGGTCTTACCCAGAAATGTTCCCCAAAATATGACATCCTGCTGGCCTCTGAGGAGACCCTGCTGGCCTCTGTCCAGTGTCCGTCTGAAAAGAGAGGTAAGTTTGGGGGCTGAGTCAGAGCCAGCAAGGGCTTGAAGAGGGAGATCCCACCCCCTCCCTGCCGCAGGGAGGATTAAGAAGTGCAGCCCAAGGCCAGAGCGGTCAGGCCCCAGATGCCTCAGGCTTGGCCCTGTGGCCCTAGGTGACAGGACACACGCCTCAGGCTCATGGGGCTGAGCGTGGGCGTGGGGACAGGGGCTAGGATGGAGGAGGCCATGGTGGGAGGGGGTTTTAAGTGTGATGGGAGTTTGTGGCTAAGAGCTGGAGTGGCATTGAATCAACTGAATTCTAGACGGGATGGTTCTAGGCCATTTCAGATGCAGGGAAACTGAGTCATTTCCCAAGAGGGGACGCTACTTGCCAAGGTCAAATGGCAGGAAGGGACGTGGATTTTGTGTCTGGAACGGCGGGGTGGTGTCTGTGGGGAGTCTGGGCGTGGTGCACAGGGGCCCCTCCAGTGTCGGGGGCTCCGACCATGAGTCCCAACCACCCCTCGGGAGCCACTGTTCACCTGGTTCCAAGTCACTCAGCTCTGTGCCTCAGTTTCTCCATCTGTAGGAGACAGAAAACCCAGAAAGGTTTTGGAGGCTTTGCATAGGGTGGGGGCAGGCGACCCGGAGGT
This sequence comes from Peromyscus leucopus, assembly GCF_004664715.2. NCBI lineage: Eukaryota > Metazoa > Chordata > Mammalia > Rodentia > Cricetidae > Peromyscus > Peromyscus leucopus. The sequence continues at coordinate 54,216,282 of NC_051077.1, forward strand.
GTGAGCAGAATCCTGAGCACACCAAGGCTCGGCTGACACAGGAGCCGCGTCCTCATCCATAGTTCATGAGCTGCTGGGCTGCAGGATGACAGCTGGAACCCAGGGCCCAGTGATAGACTAGATGCGGACAGCTGACCACAGGACCCGGCCCCACGGGCAGAGGACCCACTTAGCCCTGGGCCTCAGTTTACCAAACACTGAACTTCGCTGTCCTTTGTTTGTTGCTCCTTAGCCCAACCTGGCCTGGAACTCTGGATCCTCCTGCCTCAGCCTCCAGAGTTCAGGGACTCAAGCTGCATGTCATTGTGCCTGGTAGGTTCCCCCACCCAGCACGAGAGGCAGTGTGTCCCAGATGTGAGGAGGACGCTGTGGAAGCCAGATCCAGGGAGAGGGATATGGCAGCTAAGGCCCCGGAGCAGACATAGGAGTTCACCGGGGAACTAATGACTTCATTTCAAACGTCTGCCCTCCCACCCTTGGGCTGGGCAATGCTTCTGGAAGCTCTTTTGTTGTGAGGCAGGCAGGAAAGCCCCAAATGTCCACACTGTGGCTCTTCTTGTTTCACTTGATTTTTGAAGCAGGATCTCACTTTGTATCCCAGGCCGATCTCTAACTCACGTCCATCCTCCTGCCTCAGTCTCCTAAGTACTGTGGCGACAGCCTGGAACCACCACACCACCTTCCTCCTGTACCCTGGTGCCTGGCTGGGACCCAGCCGGCCTATCCGAATCCCCTAAAATGTGCTGAAGGGCAGGAGACCCGATCCCCCTACACCCACGTGACCACCTCATCTTAAATGAAGTAAAATCCATCCCCTGGGACCGGGCCCTCACATGCACAAGCCCGGGAGCCACGCTGGGGAGGTGGCAGCCATCGGTGACAGACCAGATAAACTCTTCTGCCAGGCTGAAGAGGCAGCGGGTGCTGGTCCCGGAAGTCATCAATATCACCAGAGCTCCCCCGCTTCCCCGCGGCCACATGCGAGCCACTGAGTAGTCACACATGCCGTCCCCAGCCCCACACGCATGCGTCCGCTCACCCACCGGCCATCCCATCTACACGAGACATCACCTCTCACAACCGCAGCTGCCGCCCGGCTGCCCAGAACCCCACCCAGTGGCCCCTGAAGGTCCACAGCCGGCACTGGGTCACAGCAGACCTCGCGGGGCAAGAGGCGGCGCCCAGGATGGGCCCTGGTGCTGCCACCTGGCCCAGGAAGTGGCAGCGGCCGCTGCCCCCAGACCTGAGCCCACACCCGCGGGGCACCGTCCTGTTCCGAGGTGGCAAAGATGGGTGCTGGGGTCAGACTCACCGATGGGCACCCGGGGGCCCCCGGGAGACGCAGCAAACACCGGGAGTCCACAGGCCCCCGACACTTCCGCCAGCCCTGTCTGGAGGACAGGAAGCCTGGCCCGCCCTGCCTGCCACCCAACCGTCACCTCCCCGCCCAGCACCCCTGGGACCTCCCCACAGCCACAGGGCGGCATGTGGGAGGGGAAGTGGGCTGAGGGGGCAGGTGGGAGCGACGTGATCATCACAGGGACCCACTAATTAAAAGGAGTGTCACCACCCCCGGAGCCTCTACCTTAGCCCAAGCTAGTCCAGGATGACCAAGGGGGAAACTGAGGCTTGCAGATGTATGAAGCCCCGCCCCTCAGAAAAGGGAAACTCAAATATTCTTTTCAACTCCTTCAGGACCAACAGATTAAAGCTTGTTTTAGACAAGGTCTCATGTCGCCCAGGCTGGCCTCAAACTCCTGACCCAGGCGCGGGGGTGACAGGGCACACCACCACACCTGGCCTCGAGGTGCAGAAACTGAGTGCTATCAAGTGTCCCTGTCCCCATGCTCTTGGAGTTTCCTGTTTGTTGTTTGTTTGTTACCCATGTGATTTGAAAGGAAGTTAAAACACCACCGAGGCCCCTAAAAATATCATAGGACTAAGGCAGTTTTCCTAATGTAACTCAAGGCTCCCTGGCCTCTGCAACAGCGGAATGAGGCCCAGAGACTGACAGACACTCGCTCAGCATCACACAGCAACCCCCACTGTCCCCACCAATTCCCCAAACCCGGGGCCTGGGTGTGTGACAGCGCCGGGGTGCAGAGGACAGGTACCGCGGGGTCAGGCACGCCACCCCGAGCGGGCACTCCGGATGCTGCCCGCAGCAGGGCTGTGCCCCCAGCCCTTGCCCCCTTTGCCATGTGACCTTCCACATGCCTGTCACCCTGGGCTCATGCTGCCCCAGACTTCAGCCAGCACCCCATGGGGACACGGAGGCCCCTGTGCCAGCCTCCAGCTGAGTCATTTCATTCAGTGCACACACATTGGGCACCACTGTGTACCCCAGCCCATGGGATGCTGGTGCCTCAGGTCACACCCTTCAAAGACATCCATTCCTCGTGGGCTGTGACCCCATTTAACGAGCGCAATATCGTAATTAATGTCGCAGGGAGGGTTTTACAGCGCGCCCCTGTCTCCTCTCATCTTCCCACGGGTTTCGGCCCATTTCACAGAAGGCTCAGCCAGTCTGAGCACACCAGTTTGGGGGGGTCAGGCTTCCTGCCCTAGGACGCACCCCACTGTCCTGCAAGGGGCAGGGGCTGAGCGCCTGACCCCCCCGCCCGGGCCCGCCCAGGAACCGCAGGGCCCGGGCGTAGGTGATGGTATGTGGGTCAGGGTGTGACCCGGGCAGCCACACCGGCGGGACCGGGGTGACTGAGACCAGGTCTTGATTGCAGGCGGTCCCGTCTTAGGGTCACGTGGGAACTGTCCTCTCCTGGCCCTAGGTCCCTCCAGGGAGGCCAGGCTGGACCCATCCGTCAGTGTCATGGTTTGTTTTTGTTTATGCTTTTTGGTGAGGCAGAGTCTGGCTATGTAGCCCAGGCTGGCCACAAGCTGCAGACCTTTCTTCCGGCTCAGCCTCCCGAGGACAGGAATGACCCTGCCAGGCTCAACCCATTTTAAAGGGCCGGAAACTGAGTCTCCCCTAACCTTTGGCCAGAGACTGGCATCCCCATCTGGCGAAAATGGTGTGTGCATATTGGGAATCTGAGACAGACAGTCTGGCCTCGTCAACCTCCACATTCCAAAGAGGAGACCGAGAGTCAGGGAGGGGCTGTCACCTGCCCAAGGTCACCACGAAGCAGGTCCCGCGGTGCTGCGGGCGAGCGGAGGGGCTTCCACCCCCGACCTCCTCCGCACCCCATCCTCAGTCACCTCGACTAATTCTGTCCCTGGGAGCAGATGCAGGCCGCCCGCCCCCCCAGAGCGCGGGAGTCCCCGGTGCGGGCTCCAGGCCTCTCCAGGCCCCGCTCGCCAGGGAGGGGACCCCAGTTCCCGCCGCTGCCCCACCGCACTCGCCCCGCAGAGCCCCCACCTGCCTGCCAAGCCCAGGGCCGGTGCCATGGAAGGGAGGGGACCCCGACTGGCAGGCGAGGATGGGGGCCACATGGGTAGCGGGGGAGGCGGCCCCCACCTTACGGCCTGGGAGACGAGGGCTGAAGGCCCAGGGGAGGGAATTGGAGGTCTTGGGGTCCCTGCTTCCCAGCCCGGGATTGAGGGGGAGCAGCAGAGGAGCGGCGCCCCGCCTTCTGCAGGCTACACCTGCGCTCGGGCCGGGTCAGGATGAAGGCTGTGCCAGCCCGCGCCCGCGCCCCGCGCCCGGAGACACTCACCCCACGCCCCGCGCCCGGGGACACTCACCCCGCATCCGGAGACACTCACCCCACGCCCCGCGCCCGCACCCCGCGCCCCGCGCCCGGGGACACTCACCCCGAGCCCCGAGCCCCGCGCCCGGGGACACTCACCCCGCGCCCCGCGCCCGCACCCCGCGCCCTGCGCCCCGCGCCCCGCGCCCGCACCCCGCGCCCGGGGACACTCACCCCGCGCCGCCACCACCTGCGCGCTCCGGACCCGCGCCCCGCCCTCCCCGCGCGCTGCGGAGCGCGCCGCTGGCCCCGCCCACGGGGTGTGGTCTGAAGGAGCTCCGCCCCACGGAGCTTCACCATCCCTACGCTGGTTGGCTGGGCCGCGCCACTCACCCGCAGGCTATTTGCATAGTTTAAAGTGACAGGAGCCGCTCCTTGTTCCCTGCACCTGTGCGCCCCGCGGGAGGGAGGGAGGGTAGGAAGGAGCAGCATTTATTGAGTACCTACTGTGTGCATGGCTTATTGGAGAAGCCCTCCGAGGCTGTGAGTGAGGTAATATTTAATATTGAGGCTCATTTTACAAACAAAGGCGCTGAGAGCGCTTGGAGTTGCTTTGGACGGCACACAGCAACTCTGGTCCACCCATTCCTACTACGCGTCATTCATTAACTTATTCAGGCTGTTCTGGTGACGAAATCCAGCACTACGCAAGGGCTACATATCTACCCCATCCTCACATGACAATTTTTAGAGACTTACAACTCCCTGGCCTGGGCTCCGTTTCAACCTTTCATTGGGGACACAACCTGCCTAATTAGCCCCAGGCCTCCAGCCTCTCCTACCCCTGAAGCACCTCCAAGGAACTGGGACCCCCAGCCTGGGGACACTGCGGAGACACCGCCAGTGTGAGCATTTTCCTGTGGCTGGGGGTGAGGCCAGGTCAGTCCCAGCCTGCGGCTGCCCCATCTCTCACATCTACCGCGGCTCTGCCCCCAAAGGATGCTGGGTTCCGATGGCGAGCATGCACATTTAAACACCAGCTTTAGGGCCGGTGAGAGGGCTTACCCAGGCAAAGATGCCTGTGGCAAAGCCTAGGTTTGATCCACATGGTGGGAGGGAGGGGACCCTGTAGGGGTCCTTGAGTTTGCTGAGGCATGCGCACGCACGCTAACCTACAGTTATCAATTAAAACAATAAAGATCAAACCTGTGAGCTCGCTAGCGGCAGGGTGGTCATGGGAATCCTTATAGATGCCACACCCAGCTGGTCCATGACCTCGAGGTAGAACGGCCTGCATCTCCACGTGTGAACCCACAGGGACATTCACGTTCCCAGTGTCCTTGTTCTGCCCCAGGAGCCCGTGTGACATTCGGTCCTGAGTCACCTTCAGATTCTGGAGTTTGAGAATGGTAACAAAAGCACCAGACATTTAAAATGCACGTGTGTGTGTGTGTGTGTGTGTGTGTGTGTGTGTGTGTGCGCGCGCGCGCGTGCGCGCGCGCACAGCAGAGTGGGGTGCAAAGTGCTTGACCATCTGATCCAGCTCACCTGCCATTGACTGACCTTTGCTTGCTGCCAGTGCTGGCCTGGAACTCAAGATTTGGTGCGTCGGGACCCCGGGCACTTCCATCACAGGTGTGTGCCCCACAGTCGCCTGAATTCTCCACATGACTCAGTCATCTTCCCGTCTATGAAGTCACGGGAGACAAGTGTGGACTATCAGAGGAAAACTGTGCATGCGTGCGTGTGCGTGTGTGTGCGCGTGCGTGCGTGCGTGCGTGCGTGCGTGCGTGCGTGCGTGTGTGTGTGTGCGTGTGTGTATGTGTGTGTGTGTGTGTACCATTTATACACACCTCTCAATGTGTGGCCATGCTGGTTAGCTTTTTGTCTGCTTGACACAAACCTAGGAAGTGACAATGATCTTTTTTTTTTTTTTTTTTTTTTTTTTTGGTTTTTCGAGACAGGGTTTCTCTGTGTAGCTTTGCGCCTTTCCTGGAGCTCACTTGGTAGCCCAGGCTGGCCTCGAACTCACAGAGATCCGCCTGCCTCTGCCTCCCGAGTGCTGGGATTAAAGGCGTGCGCCACCACCGCCCGGCCATTGTGACAATGATCTTAAAGCAGAGCCTGCACCCGGCCGTCCTGTGGACGTGTCTGTGGGCATTTTCTTGATGACTGGCGTGGCACAACCCAGCTCACTGTGGGCAGCTCCACCCCTGGGCACGTGGTCCTGAGCTGCAGAAAGAGCCGAGCAGCCGCTTCACTCCCTGTGGCCTCCGCTTCAGTTCCTGCCTCCAGGTCGCTGCTTGAGCTCCTGGCCTAACTTCCCTTCACTGCGGACCTGCAAGTGAAATACAGAGCCCCCCCCACCCCCGGGTCCAATTGCTTTACCTCAGGGTGTTCATCACAATAAAATAGAGCCCAGAGCCTGAATCAGATTGCATGGGAATGGGTTTAGATCCAGAATGTTCCCCCAAAGGGTATAGTATGCAGCGATGTAAAAGAGTGCTTCCCGCCGGGATCCCAGCACTTCAGAGGCTAGCCTGGGCTCCCACGTTGGAAACGGAGAATTTGGCCATCACCAGTCTACCAACTCCCCCTTTAAGGGGCTGGGAGATGATTGACACTCTAGGAGGCGGACTTTAGTTGGAGGGAGGAGTCGCGCCAGCTCCCCTTCCCGGCCTCGGTGAAGACAGCAGCTTTGCTCTCCCGTGATGCTCTGCCGTGACATGGGCTGGCAATCTGTGACCTGGGTGACCCTGGCCCGAGACGCCAAGCCCGTGGGCCTGTGCAGCACCGCACGTGTCCCATCCGCCTCAGGGTGGCTGCTCTGCAGGATCCTCCAGCACCGCGGGGTTTTTCTTTCATTGTTTTTGGAGATAAGGTGGGATTGGGGTGTCTGCGCACACCGAGCCACGCCCTGCCCGCCACGTCCCCTCCGATTGGTCATTTTCTTGCCGTTTGCTCTTCCCGCTCCAAAGCCGCCTGGGGAGGCTTTCCTCCGGCCCGGCGCTGGACCCTGGGAAGGTCCCGGACGGGCTCCGCCCTTCGCCCCAAGCCAGGAACCCCGGGGATCTGGCGCCTCACACCGCTGCCAGGCAAGGTGTGGCCGCATACCTGGGCCAGGGGCGGGCGAGGGGCTGCGGCTGAGACCCAGGGAGGCGACGCTGCGGCCTCGGGGACGCTCGCTCGCCGCGGGGAAGGCACAGCCCAGGACAGCAGGGCGAGTCCCCACCGCGCGTGCGCGCGCGCGCACACACACACACACACACACACACACACACACACACACACACACACACACGATCTCTTGCTGAACCTGGGCCATCCTCCTGCCTCGGCACCCGGTGTTGGGATTGCAGAGCATCTTTTCATCAGGGTTCTGGGACTCAGGACTCCAGGCTTGTGAGACAAGCACTTTCCCGATGAGCTACTTCGCCAGCCCACGAGTGCCGCTCCTGCTTTTTTTTTTTTCTTTATTTTTATTCAATCTCACCAGGTAGCCCAGGCTAGCCTTAATGTCAACGTCCTCCTGCCTCAGCTTCCCGGGCACCGTGAAGGCATCTGGCCGCGCCCCAGCTAAGACTCGGCTCCTTCTCCTTCGTTTCCCACCCCCTCCTCCCCTCCCCGGCATCCCTCCCGGGCCCAGCCCCCATTCCCTGGCGCCCTGAGCTGTCAGCCTGGGCTCGCGCCCCCTGGCGTCCACTCGGGGTCCTGGGTCCCGGCTGGGGCCGCGCGGTGTTGCAGGAGGACGGCAGACAGCTGCGGAGGGAGGGGGGCTGCTGTGAGGGAGGGGGGCTGCTGTGAGGGAGGGGGGCCCACGGAGGAGATGGACGCGCGGCCCACCAGCCCTAGCAAGCCAGGCCTTGACTGGGTCTGACAAAACACCCACCCGCGGACCCAGCCTCCCGTCCGTCCCTGCACAGCCCTGTCTGCTGGGCTCCCAGGGTCTGGGCCGGGTCCCTGGCCTTTTAGACAGAGGCTGCCGGCCACAAAGCATAAGAGAAAATAGACAGCCAGCTACTTGGGAGCCTGAGGCAGGAGGATGACCGGTTTGAGGACAATGCAGACAACACAGCAAGTAGAGACCGCGTCAGCGGAGAAGTGCAGTGGGGGGAGGGGGGGACTCCTAGTCTGCAGCCGGGGCTCAGCCCCGCCACCCAGAGCACACTGAAGTAACAAAGAATATCTTCTGTTTTTGAGGCAGGTGCTCTGTGCAGGCCTGGCGGGCCTCTGCTGAGAGTGAACTTAAAACTAGGCCCGGCACTCGGGAGGCAGAGGCAGGTGGGTCTCTGAGTTCGAGGCCAGCCTGGGCTACAGAGTGAGATCCAGGACAGCCAGGGCTACACAGAGAAACCACATTCCCCATGTGCCCTGGTGGCCTTCTGTATCAGGTGTCCTCGAGTGCTCAGCTGCTGGGTTATCATCGGCTGCCTCCTTGTCTCTAGTGAGGTCATCAAGGCCACCTCAGCTGGCTGTTCTCCATGCTTGGTTCCCAGCTGTGGCATTACTTCGAGAGGCTCCATGGAAACCCAGTTGGAGGCGTGGGGTCTGGGTGTGTCTTCTCTCTGCTCCTTCCTGCTCACCTTTCTGGGCAGCCATGAACAGAGTTGCTCTGCCTAGACCGTCCTCAGACAGCGAAAGCCTGAACAGACCAGTCCTCCCTCCGACTGGAGGTGGACTCAGCTGGAAGTGCTCACAGCTCGGCTGGAAAACTGTGGCCCACAAGCATAGGACACTTGAGTGGCACACGCCTGCCTGTCCCCCAGCAGCCGGGCAGTGGGGGCAGATGGCTCAGGGGGTTGCCAGCGGGCCTGACCAAGTGATGAGGGCCGGACTGGGGAGGCCCAGACCTGGACTCTAGGGGTTGAGGTCTAAGTTCAGGATGCTGGACACAGGCTGCACTGATGGTTCTGGGGGTTCAGAGCCCCCCACTGTGGTCCCCGCTGGCAAGGGCTAGAGGAGTTGCTGGGGGGGTGAACTAAAGGCCACAGCGCTCCAGAGCTGCGGCCCCTCCCGATGCTGCGGCCTGTGGGACAGGTGGGCCGGGACTCTGGTAACGGGCCAGGCTGTCTCCTTGTCGTCACCCAGGCCGGTGGCCAGCAGAGCTGCCTTTGACCCCTGAGTCGCTGCTGCTGCCACACAGGCTGCTCTAGCCCAGCCCCCAAAAGAGGCTGTTTCTGCTCCATCATGGCTGGGTCGTCCAGGCCCAGACTTTCAGGCTGACTGTGCCACCCACAGGGCGCCCAGAAGAAGGCACCTTAGGGGAAAAGAAACCTAGGGCTGGAGAGGCTTCAAGTCTAAGAGAACTGGATGCTCTTGGAGAGGACCGGATCCACTCACCACTACCCTTCCAGGACTCCAGTTCCAGAGGATCTGACGCTCCTTTCTGGCCCCTATGGGCACAGCAGGTATGTGGTGCCCAGAGAAACATGCAGGCAAACACTAATACACATAATTTTTTTTTTTTTTTTTTTGGTTTTTCGAGACAGGGTTTCTCTGTGTAGCCTTGGCTGTCCTGGAACTCACTCTGTAGCCCAGGCTGGCCTCGAACTCACAGAGATCCACCTGCCTCTGCCTCCCGAGTGCTGGGATTAAAGGCGTGTGCCACCACCGCCCGGCTCACATAACATTTTTTTTAAAAATCTAAAAGAATAAATTCTAAAGACCTGAGACTACAAGCAGGGTGTGGTGGCTTACGCCCGTCACCAGCGCCCAGGATGTTAAACACAGAACTGCTGTTAAGTTCAGGGCCACAGAAAAAGGTGCTCACAACCAAGCCAGAAAACCCGAGTTCACTCTCTGGACTCACTGGAGGAAGAGGAAAGTCGTTGCTCCAAGATGCTCCGAGTGCAACACACATACAAAATAAGACAGAGCCCCAGCCCAGAGGGCCATCCTGTGTGGCTGAGCCGGTGGCTTCTGTCACCAGTGGAGGCTGTGGGGGGAAAGTGGGTCGTCTGCCTTGGAAGGACTAAGGCTGCAGAGACATGTCAGAGGCAGCTGGTCTTCATGGGGCTGTGGCTCTTGGCTTATTCTTGTGGCCCATGCGACCTACCCTGCTGAAGGCACCTGTGGAGGCCATGTGGTGGCAGCCTTGCTCCTGGACTCCAGATGGCCTGTGCCCCCAGCTCTGTCCCTACCTGGCACCCATCCCCGGAGCCTCCACAGCAGACCGCCTGGCCGGTGACAGAGCCTTGCCCATGCACCTCAAACAGGCCTGCTCTAGAGATGTGAGGCCAGAACCAACTGCTCTACAAAGCTGGTGCCGGTCTCACTGCCTGTGACGTGGGCAGCAGGAGGTACAAAGCCATGGCACCGGAGTCCCACCCCAGTCTTAGTCAGGGGCCATTGCTGTGATGAAACTCCATGACCAAAGCAAGTTGGGGAGGAAAGGGTTTATTTGGCTCACACTTCCACGTCACTGTCCATCACTGAAGGAAGTCAGGACAGGAGTTCACACACGGCAGGACCTGGAGGAGGAGCTGATGCAGAGGCCATGGAGGGTGCTGCTCACTGGTTTGCTCAGCTGCTTTCTTATGGAACCCAGGACCACCAGCCCAGGGATGGCACCACCCACAATGGGCTGGGCCCTCCCCCATTAATTAAGAAAATGCCCCACAGGCTTGCTACAGTCAGATCTTGTGGAGGCAGCTTCTCAGCTCAGGCTCCCTCCTCTCTCCTGCTGGAGGACTCCAACTCTTGTGTCAAGTTGACATAAAACTACCCAGCACACCTCAGCCTTTTTTTCATGTTAAATTCTCTCCAAGCAAGGTGGCTAGAGCATTTGGGAAGAGGGAACATAAATTAAGAAGGTGCCCATACTGGATTGGCCTGGTAAGACAGCAGCCGAGCAAGCCATGGGGGCAAGCCAGTAAGCGGCACCCCTCCTTGGCCTCCAGGCTCCTTCCTGCCTTGAGTAAACCCCTTTCTCAGGTTGTTTACAGCCAAGGTGTTTACACAGCACTAGAAACCCTAACTAAGTCATCAAGACCAAAATCTGACCCATCTGCTTTATTTGCTGCAGGTTTTGGGACAAGGATTCACTATGTAGCCCAGGCTGGCCTGGAACCCACACTGATCCTCCCGTCTCTGCAGCCTGAGTGCCAGGACGGAGGGGGTGGGCCGCTGTGCCAGCCCTGTGACCAGCACAAACAAGTTACAACAGAAGCCTTGCTCCCATCTGCGGTGCTGGGGATGGAAGCTGGGGTGTCTGTCGGTGTCTCCCTCAGGAGCGGTGTCCGGCGTTCAGCACTGGGCACACAGCGAGGAACTGTTGTCCCCAGGGTGCCCTGCGGCATGGGCTAGAACTCCACCTTGCAGGCGGGGAAGGCCTCGTCCTGCATGGACACCATGCTGCCGCTGCCCAGCACCCTGATGCCCAGCGCCTGGTGCTGCTCATGCGTCTCCTCATACCACCTGTGCATCACGGCGGAGTCGAAGGTGGGGATCAGTGTGACCTGGGGCAGAGCAGGCAGACAGGTGACGCCCCCTCTGATGGCCTGTCTCCCCTCCAGCACCCAAGGACCTTCCTCGTAACCGGGTACTGCCACACGGCCCGGGCTGGCCTGCCCCTCCCCACGCACCTGTGACAGAGCAGCGCTGTTGCCAGGCTATAGCGCCACAGACCCCTTGGGCTGCGGCCTCCTCTGCACTCTGCCATGGGGCCTGTGTCCCCACGTCCCCAAACCCGACAGTGCACACACAGGGCGGCCTGGCCGTCTGCTCGGCATGTGGTGTGAGCACAGCCTGAGCCTCCAGGTCCCTGCCCCACAGATCTGGGAAGCATCCCCCCCTTTGGTGACACTTCTCAGCTGCAGGACACCACCTGTCCCCAGAGCTGTCCCGCGGTGGACACAGCATCTCAGCCCCGTGCACTGGGGTCCCAGGACCCCGGGGTCCACCCACCTGCAGGTCAAGGTCCCACCGCTGCTTGCCAGCCAGCAGGGCATCCAACACGGCGCGCAGGCCCTCCTCCTGGCGCTGGCCCTGCCCACTGATGACGTAGCAGAGTGCGCGCACCCGCAGGAAGAAGTCCTGGTCCAGGTGGCCTGCGCCGCCCCCCGGCAGGTAAGCCAGGTCCAGGTAGACAGGGGAGCCGGCAGCAGACGCGAGGCGGCTGTTAGGCCCTGTGGGGGATGCATGGGTTGGTGGTGGAAATGCGGCAGCTGCGGGCATCTCTGTGGTAGACGGCCATCACCCCCCACCAGGGGCAGACACCCCAGGTCCCCGTCCGGTGTTCACAGGGGCCACAGAGACCAGTGCTCAGGGAGCAGGCTCAGCCGCAGCCCGGGAGAACCCGGTGTGCGGAACCAAGAGTGCTCACAAAGCCGGTCACGCGGCAAGTGCTGGAGACTCAGCCCTGTCCCCACTCCCAGGTGAGAGGGAGCCAGGGCAGCAGGGGAGCTGAGGGCCCCAGGACAAGACCCACAGCAGCCTCCGTGCCGTGGAGAACAAGGTAAGCAAGTGGACGACCAATCCAGGCCGGCTTGGCACCGGCACAGCGAGTGAAGGCTGGGACTTGGGGCCGACCTGGTGCGGACACTGGGGTACGGCACGGAGCCGAGGTCTGCAGAGGGTCTCCCTGGCAGCAGGAGACACAAGAACCTACAAATGCCATCCCTGCCTGGCTCTGGCATAACCGAGCTGGCGCCATGGTGAGCTGTGCACCGTCCCTCAGGGGTGTGGGCCTGTCTCCAGTGGGGTCGCCCGGGAGGCTGTGGGAGGTGTGTCCCTGGGTGTCGCCTGGGTAGACAGAGCTATCAAGTCCCCCTGGTCACTTAATCTTTCCTGCAGGTACCTGTCAGTGTGGAAACTTCTGCAACAAGGTTCCAGGACCGATCTGTAACCTGGGCCCAAGCAGGCCTCAGGGCAGCACTGCCTGAGGCCGGACCCTGCTGGGCACAGGCCCGAGAGTGGTCTCGGTGCCACCCGGCCTGGAGGTGGGCAGGGCTCATGGCCCTGGTGCTGCCCTTGGAATCCACATTCAAAGCCAAGCCCAGTTTACCTGTCAGATCAGCATTCAGGAGACCGAGGCAGGGGGATCGCTTCCAGTTCTAGGTCAGCCTAGGCTACATTCCAAACCCCTCTCAGTTTGTCTCTGAGATAGGGGCTGTCTCGATACGTAGCCCAGGCTGGTCTCAGACTCCTAAGGATCCCCCTGTCTCTGCCTCCCGAGTGCTGCACCACCACCGCCTGACAAAAGCTAAGAGGACAGACACCCCGGGCCTCTCAGCCTCTGCAGGGAGAAGGGACCAGCACGAGGCCATCTCAAAACACAAACAAAGTCGGGCGGTGGTGGCGCACGCCTTTAATCCCAGCACTCAGGAGGCAGAGGCAGGTGGATCTCTGAGTTCGAGGCCAGCCTGGTCTACAGAGTGAGATCCAGGACAGGCTCCAAAACTACACAGAGAAACCCTATCTCGGGGAAAAAAAAAAAAACAACAACCCACAAACAAGACAAAATACGGACAAACAAGAAAGCCCATGCCATGGGCTGCAGAGATGGCTCAGAGGTTAAGAGCACTGGCTGTTCTTCCAGAGGTCCTGAGTTCAATTCCCAGCACCCACATGGTGGCTCACAACCATCTGTAATGAGATCTGGCGCCCTCTTCTGACATGCAGACAGAACACTGTATACATAATAAATAAATAAATCTCTAAAAAAAAAAAAAAGAAAGCCCACACCTGCCCAGGACCTGGCTGGACTTCCTAGAAAGCAGCATGCTCAGACCGGAAGCCTCTCCGAAGGCTCTAAGAGGCAGGGCAGGCCTGTCATGCTCGACTCGCTGGGCCAAAGTGGGAGGAGAGGGACTCACCCGAGGAGAGCCTCGTGGCAGAGGCCACTTTGGAGACCGTCTTGGGCACCGAGGGCTTCCTGGAGAGGGGCACGCGGCCCGGCTTCTCTGCGGGCTCACTGCGGGCGCTGAGCGGCCGGGCCCGGTCCCCTGCGGGGCCCTTGGTTTTCACAGCTAAGGATGCGGCTCTGGGGGTGGCAGAGGCAGAGCTCGGCCTCCCAGGGGCCTTGCGGCTGCGACTAGGATTGGCGGGGTTGGGGGGCTGCCTGGCTCGGGGCGGCAGCGCTTCGGGGTCCACCATGCAGATGCCGGGCGCGTCGGGCAGCGGTGGCGGCACACGGGGCGTGGGCGGCGGGTCCCTGGCTGCACTCTCGCTGCCCGCCTCGTCGTCGGAGTCCGCGGCCGGCACCGGGTCAGAGTCAGACAGCGTGGGCAGGGACTCGCTCACCGACGTGGGCGGCGTCTCGGGCGGCCGCTCCTGAGACCGGGCGCTGCTGTCGGAGCTGCCTGGAGACGCGGGAGGGGGCGGCTTGCGGTGCGCGAACTCACAGGGCGACACGAGGCACAGGTCCACATCGTGCGGGGATGTGGAGCGGCGCGCAAGGCGCAGGGGGAGGCTGAGCCCCGCGTCGCCGGCGGCGGGCAGCACCTGCTCGAAGGACACCGACAGCGACTCGTCTACCTCGGTGGAGTGCGGCGAGCCCAGCTCGGCGGGCAGCGAGGGCGTGGTCAGCGTGGGCGTGGTGGCCGTGGGCGTGGTGGCCGAGGGGGAGGCGTCCGCGGCAGGCTCGGGGCGCAGCGGGCTGAGCGACAGGCGCTCGGGGCTGCTGCCAGTTGCGGTGGGAGGTGGGGACCGCGCTGGGGACAGGGTCGGGGAGGGGGCAGGTGGCCGCTCGGGCTCCACGCTGCTCCCCGCTTCCCCTGGGCACTTGGGCACAGGGGCTGCAGGCGGCCCCGCCGGACCCGGGGCTCGAGGCCCGTTCTGGGCCGTGCGAGGCTTCGTGTTGGTGACGGCGGGCCCGGAGCGGCGCGTGTCGCGGACTGTAGGCCGCGTGGGCCCGGGTCGGGGGTCTTTCTTCGGGTCACGCGCGGGCGGAGCAGGCTCCCTCCGCACGGTGCTCCTGCTGGTGGAGCCGCTGCCGGCGCTGCGGACCTGCTCTTTGCGGGAGCTGTCCCGGGAGGCCAGGCTGTCCTGGCTGTCGGCCCTGGCGGGCGCATCCAGGTCGCGCGCGGTGACCACGGGCCGCCGCAGGCACGGCAGGTGCTGCAGGCGCTGCAGCCCGTCCAGCAGGCGTGCGGGCGGCGTGCGGCCGGGGAACAGCACGCGCACCACTTTGTCGCCGGGTGCCGCAGGCTGCCACACCAGCAGCGCGCAGGCGGGTGCGGCGGGGTCCCCGGGCGGCGGGTGCAGCACGAAGAGCTCCAGGCGGCCGACCCCCAGCTTCTCAAACAGGACGGTGGGCTGTGTGGGCTGCGAGCCTCGCTGCAGGGGCAGCGGCGCGATGCCCAGGCTCCGCAGCAGGCCCCGGGCGCACACCGCCTCGTCCTCGCCGCCGCGCAGCCGGGACGCCGCTTCGCGTGCGTTCAGGAACACGACGCCCAGGGCGGGCGACAGCAGCCGCCGCAGCCTCTCCTCGCGCTCTCCCTGCGGCCCCGCGGCCGCCTCTCGCTCCGCCAATTTGCGGCGCAGCAGGCTATTGAGGCCAGGCAGGCTGTCGGCCCCCGCGTGGGTCACCAGCACGGCGTCCACGCGGTCCAGGTGCCGCACCAGCTTCCAGAAGGTCGACTTGGGGTTGGAGCCGCCGTTGACCAGCACGGTGAAGCCGTTGACCGCGAAGAAGGCGGCGTCGCCCAGGCCGCCCGGGAACACGTAGCAGCAGGGCCGCGCCAGGCGCAGGAAGCCCCCCGCGGCCGGCGGCTCCAGCAGCTCGAAGGGCGAGGGCGGCTCCAGCGACTCGGCCACGTACTCCAGAAAGGCCCGCAGACCCTCGGAGGGCGGCAGCCGCGCGGGGGGGTTCAGTCGCAGCTGCAGCCCGGGCAAGGGGCCCAACTGCGCCCAGTCCCCGAAAGTCGGGCAGGACACGGTGAGGGCCGGGGGGGCCGTGGGCGCCGAGGCCAGCGCGTCCTGGACCTGTAGGGCCACCCGGACCTGAGGACCTGTGCGCTCACCAATCCCCAACCCGCCGCTAGGCGGCCCACACCCGCCCGCCCGGCTCGCCCCCCTGGCGCCCCTGGCCCGCCGTCCCGCGCCCGCCCGCTCCCCGCACTCCACTGCGCAGTTGAGGGTCAGCGCCCTTTTCCCACCCCAGAGCAGTGCGAGGGGACAGCGAGGGGATCCCGGGGCTCGGCTCACC
The DNA here is from genome assembly GCF_004664715.2 of Peromyscus leucopus. Taxonomy (NCBI): domain Eukaryota; kingdom Metazoa; phylum Chordata; class Mammalia; order Rodentia; family Cricetidae; genus Peromyscus; species Peromyscus leucopus. The sequence goes on from NC_051077.1 coordinate 54,232,077, forward strand.
TCTTTGTCCTCCAGCACCTGCAGGAAGTGCTGCGCGGAGAACCCCCCGGACTGCAGCAGCAGCTCCCCGGTCTCCTCCAGGCAGGGGCCGGCCAGCACCAGCAGCTTGTGAGGGGCGGGGTCCATCAGGAGGTTCCGGAGCTGTGGGTGAGGGTGAAGAGCCTGGTGAGCAGCGCCCAGGCCAGGCCTCGGCTCTGAACTCACACCCGAGTCTGACTGCTGCGGCTGTGGAGGAACTGAGAGGCTGCAGGGTGGGCGGAGCCCCCGTCCCCGAGGTTCCCCTCCCCTGCTCCAGCTGACATCGCCGGCCTAGCAGACCCACCTAGGTATCATTTTAAAGGCAAGGCCCCTCTATGAAAGTACAAGTCAGCCCCCCTCCATGGGAAGAGGCCTGCGACACCATTCCCGATGAAAAACTGCTGAAAGACCCCAGCGGTGATCCCAGGGCTGTCTGGCCTCCACTGACTTGAAAGGGGAGGCCGGTGCAGGCCAAAGTCCAGGCTCCCAGCACCTCAGACAGCTCCTGGGTCAGGCTGCAGGACCCACACACAGGGCTCCAGCTAGACACAGCACATCATCCCCTCCCCCAAGGCTCCAGCCTTCCACGCACACGAGAGAGGAAGCTGGGGCGGTGTGAGGGTGGACAGGGCAGATCCCCAGGTCGCCTGCTCCTCCTTCCTACCTCATCGCACAGGGACTTGTCTGAAGGGTTCAGCAGGACCAGCGTCTCCAGGGTCTCTCCACGGTGGTGCAGGCTCCGCTGGCCTGTGGGATGACAGGTCCAGGCCCTGGCTCGGCATCAGGCCGGCCTGATCCTGCCACCATCCTGCCAAATCCTGCCACCAAGGGACTCAAGCCCCAGGACCCACACGGGGGCTCCAGGCCCCCATAGAGCTGTGAGCCAAGACGAGGGCACATGGAGACCTAAGGACGCCCGGGGCCTCGAGCAGGGACAAGAGTCAAGGCCCAGTGCCACCCTCGCAGCTCAGCCCAGCCCCAGCCAAGAGGCTCGGTAAGGCTGGGAAGAACAGGAGAGCGGCTTCAGTCGGCAGCGGGAGGAGGTGTCACTGCCCAGAGGGGCTTTCCCGGGCTGTGCAGGTCACACAGCACACTGCATTTCCAGCTCCGTCTCCACCCCACCAGGGGTCAGGAAGCCACTGTGACTGGAAGGGACAATTAGATGGACACTTCCTTCCCCTCCAGCAGCTGTAAGTGGTGACTCAACCTCCTGGCCAGGAGCTGAGCTACAAGTAATACCCACAAAGTGGCCAGTGGCTGCTCTGGCCACCCTGGGATCCCCGGGGGAGCTGGCCTGCACCCCATCTCTGCTTCCCTATCGACTGAGAGCACCCTGCAGGTTCTCGGCCCCAAGGCCCTCCCCAGAGATGCTGCTTACTCTCACGCCTGGGCCCTGCTCCTACTGTCCCAGCTGAGGCAGATCTCCGGGTCAGGGGAGCAGTGCACAGGCCGCGGTGATGCCCACCCCATGCCCGGCATATAGCTGTCACTCAGCACCTTGGCATCAGTGAGTGGGCAGGAATACCGGGGAGGCGGACGGGACAGGTCACCTTTCACAATGCTGGAGAATGTGGCCGAGTGCCGGGACACAAAGGCCTTGAGCTGCTCATCCAGGCTGCAGACGGTGGGGTCCACATCCTCCCAGGAGCGGACACCTGCAGGCAGGAGACAGAGCTCAGCTCCAGTGCCCTGCTGCCCGCCTGCTCTGGCTCCCGCAGCTTGGATCCTGGGCAGGCAGAGCCAAGGGACTCGGGTAGGCCTCAGCCTTGACTGACTGGAGGCCTGGCTGGCCATCTGCTCGAGACTCCCTGCTTTCCTGCTAGGATCCTGAACTTTGGGGATTTCGTGTGTGCACACGTGAAGGTCAGAGGTCCACCCTGGGTCATCCGCATCTTCTGCATCTTATGTTGGGGACAGAATCTTCACCTGGTGAGGCTGACTGGCCTGTGCCTCTCCAGAGCTGGGCTTACAGGCCAAGCCCAGCTTTGATGGGCGTCTCAGGTTCTCAGCACCTTACCCACTCAGCACTGGATCTGGGGCAGCAGTCTCCCACAAGGAAAAGCTGGATGTCACTCCAAACAGCTCGCATCAGCCTGACTACAGGGATGCGAGCACAGTCTGCACACACCTGCTCTCCTGGAAAGCTCCCACGTTTCCCTGAGGGGCAGGGTCTGTCACTATGACCCCTCCCTTCAGACAGGCCTCCCTCTAAGCCAGCGGCTCTCAACCTTCCTAATCCTGCGACCCTTTAACACAGGGTGTGGTGGCGCCCAACCATAAAGTATTTTGTTGATACTTCACAACAGTAGTTTTGCTACTGTTACCAATGGTAAAAATCTGATATGGGACCCCCATGCAAGAGTCCATCGACCCCCAGAGGAGTCGAGACGCACAAGCTGAGACCAACACCTGCTTGCCATGCAGGCCCGGCCTGTGATGAGCGACCACACCTAGGGTCACTTTTCAGACCACGCGCTCAGATGGGCGGTCTGCGTCCCTCTGGGTATTTTGTTTTCTGAGACAGGATCTCATGCAGTCCAGGATGGGCGCAGATTCCCTACGGTGCTTCTAGCTGAGGGAACCCGTGTCCTGCCTCCATCTCGGGTGAAGCTGGGTCTCAAGCACGCCGGACAACACTCTCCCCCGGAACCCCAGCTCTTGTTTGTGAGAGAGCTGCCTTGTTTGTGAGAGGCCGGCCTGGAACTTGCAGTGCTCCTCCGGCCTCAGCTCCCGAGTGCATGGGTGAGCGGCGTGCATCGCACTGGCTGCCCCGTTACCGGAGATGCAGCCCCGCCCGGTGCGCTGTGACAGGTGCGCCTGAGTCAGCCCCCTCGTGCCAGGCTGCCCCGGGGCGGCCGCGCCACCCACGCCTCAATTAGCAGCGGGGAAAGCAGGCCCCGGGGCGCCGCGGCGCGTGCGAGCCCGGCGAGGGGCGGGGCCAGAAGAGGAAGGCCGCACCCCGCCGGAACCCCGGAGCCGGGGACGCGGCGCCCACCCGGGCCCCAGGCCGCCCCCGGAGCCCAGCACCCCCAGAATCGGACGCCCCCTCTACCGCGCCCCACGCGGGCCCAGTGACCCGCGCCGTCACGTTGAGCCCAAGCGACACCAGGCACGCGCGGACCCCGCCGCCCGCCCGGACTCCGGCCCCGCCCGGAACGTTGCGTCCGGGGACCCCGCACCCGCCCGGACCCCGGCCGCGCCCGGAACCTTGTGTCCGGGGACCCCGCACCCACCCGGACCCCGGCCGCGCCCGGAACCTTGCGTCCGGGACCCCGCGCCCCCGCGCCCCCCGGCCGCCGCCCGGGCCCCGCGGACCCCACCTCGTTCCAGCTCCGCCAGGACGTAGGCCAGCAGCCCCGGGCAGCCGCACTCGCCGCCCACCACCAGCAGCAGCAGCGAGCTCGGCGCCGCTGCAGCCTCGGGCGCCGCCATCACCGCCGCCATCTTCGCGCCGCCCCGACGCCCCGCCCCCGCTGGCCACGCCCCTCCGGGAGCGTACCGGAAGCGCCGGAGACCCTGGCCGGAAGCGCCCCCTCCTCTCCGCCCCGTCCACGCCCTACGGGCCCTGGGGACCCTGGAGGGGGACCGGAGCCGAGCGGCGGGGACACCGGGCAGAACCTCAGTCATTCATTCACTCACTCACTCATTCATTCACTCACTCACTCATTCATCCATTCATTCACTCACTCATTCGCTCACTCATTCACTCACTCATTCATTCACTCACTCATTCATTCACTCACTCACTCATTCACTCAGTCACTCACTCACCATCACTCACTCATCACTCACTCACACATCACTCACTCACTCACACATCACTCATTCATTCATTCACTCACTCATTCACTCACTCACACATCACTCACTCACTCACACATCACTCACTCATTCACTCACTCACTCATTCATTCACTCACTCACTCACACATCACTCATTCACTCACTCACTCACACATCACTCACTCACTCACTCACTCATTCATCCATTCACTCACTCACTCACTCACTCATTCACTCACTCATTCACTCACTCACTCACTCATTCATTCACTCACTCACTCATTCACTCACTCACTCATTCACTCACTCACTCACTCACTCATTCACTCATTCACTCACTCACACATCACTCACTCACTCACTCACTCACTCACTCATTCACCGACACCTCTGGAGTCCCCACCCCCGGGAACCGGTCCCATCCCAGTTGTCCGCCCGGAGCCGGGTCTGCGGGGCACCGCCGGCTTCCCCGGTTAGGATCCGGCGGACAGGGCTCTGGGGGACGAGTAGGAGTTTGCGGGCGGCCAGGACCAGGCGGGGCGGGCGGTGCAGCCTGGAGGCTCCGGCACCCCGGGGAGGCTGCGGCCGGGGGATCGGGAGCTCACACTCAGCCTCGACCGCCCACCCTGGCGGCCCTGCTTCGCCCACTCCCTGCTCGGGAGCAGAGGCAGGGGGATCTCTGTGAGTTCGAGGCCGGCCTGGGCCACAGAGTGAGATCCAGGACAGCCTGGTCTACACAGAAAAACCCTGTCTCGAAAAACCAAAAAAAAAAGCCAGTCTGAGGTCCCTAGGACGACTGTGGCTTATAATAAATTTCAGTTTTACTCAATTATTGAAAAAAAATAGCCAAATGAATGGAAACACATGAACTATGAACCAAAGGTTGAGGGGCCCCCAGCTGGATCAGGCCCTCTGAATAGGTGAGACAGTTGATTGGGTTGATCTGTTTGGGAGGCAATTAGGCAGTGGTACCGGGTCCTGTGCTCATTGCATGAGTTGGCTGTTTGAAACCTGGAGCTTATGCAGGGACGCTTGGCTCAGTCTGGGAGGAGGGGACTCGACCTGCCTGGACTGAGTCTACCAGGTTGATTGCAGTCCTCAGGGGAGGCTTTGCCCTGGAGGAGGTGGGAATGGGGGGTAGGCTGGGGGTAAGGGGAGGGTGTGGAGGGGAGAGAACAGGGGAACCCGTGGGTGATATGTAGAACTGAATGGTATTGTAAAATAAAAAATATATATCACAAAAAAAAAAATAAAATTTAAAAAAAAAAAAAAAAAGCCAGTCTGGAGTGCGGGGACCCCAGGCTGTCACTCAACCCCTGAGCCACGCCCCTGCGCCGTCCTGGGACCCCAGGCTGTCACTCAACCCCTGAGCCGCGCCCCCAGCGCCGTCCTGGGACCCCAGGCTGTCACTCAACCCCTGAGCCACGCCCCCAGCGCCGTCCTGGGACCCCAGGCTGTCACTCAACCCCTGAGCCACGCCCCCAGCCCCGTCCTGGGGGACCCCAGGCTGTCACTCTACCCCTGAGCCACGCCCCCAGTGCCGTCCTGGGACCCCAGGCTGTCACTCTACCCCTGAGCCACGCCCCCAGCGCCGTCCTGGGGACCCCAGGCTGTCACTCAAGCCCCGAGCCACGCCCCCAGCGCCGTCCTGGGACCCCAGGCTGTCACTCTACCCCTGAGCCACGCCCCCAGCCCCTCCCTGGTTTTAGGCGTCCATAGACCAGGTCCCCGGGATGCGCTCTTCCCGCCTCCGTCTTCCCAAGACCGGCCCAGCCGTCACCCTTTGACAGCGACCCCAGTTTTCCTGACCCCCCAGCAGCTCTGCGGTCCCCCATCCCACGCTGCGCCTCCGTCCGGTCCCCGCCCGCCTCCTGCGCCCCCTGCCGTCCGCTGGGGGCGTTGCCGGCGAGTCTAGGCCACGCCCCCTCCATCGGCACCGCTCGGGCGTTGCGGGAACCCACGGCCTTGGCCGGCCCGGCCGCCCACAGGTTCCCCGGCTCCCGGGCACCGTGTGCCCGTCGGTTCCTGAGCTCAGGCTCTCCATGTCCCCCAGAAGTCCGGGGCTTGGCAGGGCCCTGGGTCTTGGGCACGCATCTTGAACATCCTGTAAGGTTTGCAAACATCACCGTATCCCGGCTCCTGATACAGGTGTAAAAGTCTGATTGCTCTCAATAAAACTGTCACAGGCTCGGGCTTGCTGTGGCCAACCAGCCTGCGTTAATTCCTCCTGGCCTTAGCAGGTGACCGCAGTCCAGAAAGTGCGGGCGCTTCTTCCAGGGCGTCTCTCCCCTAACAGGCCGGTCCAGCCGGTGCTTTCCCACAGCGCAGTCGGATCTTCTTCCCCACCGTCCCCGCTCCGTTATGCCCCCCCCCCCACTGTAATGGTTGACTGCTCCTCCTGGGTGTGGACTCAGATCCAGGGAGTGTTAAGTTGCGGAGTTACATGCGCAGGCACCAGACAGAGTCTGTATCTCAGGCGAGGGTACAGTGACCCACCTGCGAGGGACAAAGGACCATTGTTTTGTCTGGGGGGCGGGTTCGAGGCAGGATTTCTCTGTCTAGAAACTGCAACTGTCCAGGAGTGCTGTCCCAGAACTCACTGTGTAGCCCAGGCTGTCCCAGAACTCACAGAGATCCTCCTGCCTCTGCCTCTGCTTCTCGAGTGCTGGGATTAAAGGCGTGCGCCACCACCGCCCGGCCGAGATGGAGTTTTAAAATAATTGGGGGAGGGGGCAGGGGGCACAGGCCACATCTGTCACAGCTGGGCAAGCAGAGGTCGGGAAGACTTCCAGGAGTCAGTTCCCTCCTTTCAAAAGTGAGTCCTGGGGATGGAACACAGGCTGCCAGGCTGGGCGACACACAGGTCTCCACAGAGCCATCCTGCCAGCCCGCCACGTGCACCTTCCTCAGTTTAATTACATTTTATGTGTAAGGGCTTTTGTCTAGAGTGTGTCTGTACCAAGGTGTGCCCGGTGCCCGAGTCGGTCCCCTGGAACTGTAGTCAGTTGTGAGCTCATGTCAGTGATGGGAATTGAACCTGGGTCGCAGCCAGTGCTCCTACCACTGAGCCATCTCTCCAGCCTCCATTAGGATTTTTCTGTAGGAGGAAACTTGGTGACATCTCAGATTCTGTGACGTCATGACTCACGGCACGTCAGATTCGCAGTCCTCGTGTCTCAGTCTCCAGGGTGCAGGGTGGCTGGGATGTCACACACTGAGTAAATAGACCGTGTGTGTGTGTGTGTGTGTGTGTGTGTGTGTGTGTGTGTGCGCGTGTCTGTGTGTGTGTGTGCGTGTGTGTCTGTGTGCGCGCGCGCGTCTATGTGTGTGTGTGTCTGTGTGTGTGTGTCTGTGTGTGTCTGTGTGTCTGTGTGTGTGTGGTGTGTGTGTCTGTATCTGTGTGTCTGTGTGTCTGTGTGTGTGTGGTGTGTGTGTCTGTATCTGTGTGTCTGTGTGTGTGTGGTGTGTGTGTGTGTGTGTGTGTCTGTATCTGTGTGTCTGTGTGTCTGTGTGTGTGTGTGTCTGTGTGTGTGCTCTTGAGTGCTCGCTGGCCCCCAAGGTCCATTCCCTTATGTGGCCACTTCCTTATGCCTGACTAAAACTTCAAGATCCAACTATCAAAACACCAAGGTCCAGCAATCAAAATTCCGTATTTGGCTACACGGCTAACCTGTCCAGTCAGGACTTACCAGCTCACACTAGCACAGACTCCCCTTTTTTCTCCCTAAAAAGCCGCATCTGCAGAGGCTCCTGCTGCTGTCTTTGTGGGATCAGGAGGCACCCCCCCTTCACCTGTCCCTCTGGGGGTAATAAATCTCCTTTGGGTCGAGAATATGGTGTCTGGGTGTGTTCTGTGCCAACGCCAGGCCCCTTCACACATGGCCCTGTGCCCCATCCTTGAAAGGTCTTTTGCAGACAAGAGAAACCCGGGGACCAGACAGCATGCCTGAGGGCATTTTGGGGTCTGAGGGCTGGGTGCGGAATCCTCCCCAGCTCTGAAAGGTGCAGGGACTGGAGTGAGTAGGGAAGGGACAGCTCTGCCTGGTGACTGAGGGACCAAAGCAAGGCGGCCTGAGACCCCAGATTAGCCAGGTGCATGGGGGAAGGACAGAGGCAGAGTCAGCAGCCTCGCAGTCCAGAACCCTGACAGCCTTCGATGACGAAGCCCGAGGTCCTACCAACAGGTGTTCCTGATGGGATTCGTCACAGCCCCCAAGAGTAGAGCCCAGTGGAGCAGGAGGTGTGTTAGACTGGAGTCTGGGGGCTGGAGAGATGGCTCAGAGGTTAGGAACACTGGCTGCTCTTCTAGAGGTCCTGAGTTCAATTCCTAGCAACCACATGGTGGCTCACAGTCATCTGCAAGGAGATCTGGCGCCCTCTTCTGGTGTGCAGGCAGAACACTGTATACACAATAAATAAATAAATCTAAAAAAAAAAAAAAAGGCTGGAGCCTGCCGCCACGCAGGGAGGCCAACGTGGACATCTGCAGAACAGACAGTCCCAGCACCCTGCCTCTAGCTGTGGGTCCTGGGCCTTGGAGACTTGGAATTCACGCCAAGGCCAGGCCCAAGGTTAAGGCCTGTGGGTACCGACTTCTTCCTCATTCCTCTGTATCTCCATTTCCTACCCGGTGCCCTCTCAGAGTATTCGCTGCACCCCAGGATCTGCCCTGCATCTTTCCGAGTGTCTCTACCCACGCCCCCACTTCAGCAGCCTGCAGAACGCAGGCACGGAGCAGCGCGTTGCAGCAGAGGGAGGCGCGTGTCCCGGCCTGCCCAGTGCACACAGTCATATGCTGCTTATTTCGGGAGGCTGTAAGCGGCCGGCATCCTCCTGCCTCAGTTTCTCCTTTGTAAGCCTGTGGGCCCAGGAGTGTTAGCGGTTTCGTCCGACGGTTGGGGAAACTGAGGCGCCACACTGAGATCAATGGGAGCGGGAGGCGGACACAGGTCCAGACAGGTCCGGCTCTGCCCTGCAGCGGAGCCGAGGGAGGCTCGCGCCACCTAGGGGCCGCGAGCAGACACACAGCAGATAGTGTCGCCGGTCTCCAGGAAAAGCACAGAGACCCAGGGACACAATTCTTTGAAGAAACAGCTACATCGGCCGGCGGGTGGCACACTCCTGCATCCCAAGAATCAGGAACCTGAGGCAGGGGAATTACAGTGAGCTAGAGGCTGGCCTTGGCTGCACAAATCCTGTCTCAACAAACAGGAAAATAAATTGATTACAGATTTTTAAAAAACCGATGGAGCTAGAGAGATAGCTCAGCAACTAAGAGCACTGACTGGGGTTCGATTCCCAGCACCCACAGGATGGCTCACGACCATTTAACTCCAGCCCCAGGGACGCGACGCCGTCTTCCGGCCTCCGCGGTCACGCACGCCTGCAGGAAAAACACCCCCACACCCAAAGTAAGAACTAATATAACAATTGTTTAAAGAATGGATAGATGATGTAAAATGAGAAAGGAAGAAGAGAAAGATCGCTGGAGCCAGGCGGCGGCGGCGCACGCCTTTAATCCCAGCACTCGGGAGGCAGAGCCAGGCGGATCTCTGTGAGTTCAAGGCCAGCCTGGTCTACAGAGCGACATCCAGGACAGGCACCAAAACTACATAGATTAACCCTGTCTCGACAAGCCAAAAAAAAAAAAAAAAAAGGAAGGAAGGAAGGAAGGTCGCTGGATTCCCACCACGCCTACCACTACCAGCATGCCCCGCGCTCAGAGGCTCTGTCGTAGATCCGGGGGAACTTGTAAAAGCTCGTCGCGCTGCCTGCTGGGAATTGTAGTCTGCGTGAGAGGTGGGGCGTAGACATACTGACCTGTAGCCAATAAAGAAGCTGAGATCTCAGAGCGCTAGGATAGGCATCCAATGGACGCACGGCACGCGGAAGGGCGGGACTTCCGCCAGGGACTCCATGGTGAGAGCCTGCGCGGAAAGAGACACTTCCTTTTGCGACAGGCGGCGGAGGAGCACGGACCGCCATGAAGGCCTCGGGCACGGTAAGCGGCCGCGGGGCGGAGGGGGGCGCGGCGGGGGCCGCGGGGCCGCGCGGGGGAGCTGTGCGCCGGGGGTGGGGGGCGCGCGCGGCCGCCGGGACCTGCGTGCAGGCCCCGGGCCGCGCCCCGGGAGTCGCGGGCCCCTCGCGGCAACATGGCGGCCGCCGCGTGCTCGGCCGCCGCGGAGGCGCGGGTGGCGGGGCCGGAGCCGTCGGGGTCCGCGGGCGAGCCGTCGGGGGCCGCGCTCCTCGGCCCGGGCGGCGGCCTGGCTCAGCGGCGCACGCCCGGGAGAGCAGAAGCGGAAAGCTGGGGCAGGAGGATGGCCGCGAGTTCCAGGGTAGAGGGAAACCCTGCCCCCCCCCCAAGAAAGAAAGCAGACGTGGCTGTTCAGTCTGATGGTTGGTGTTCGGGAGGACGCCCCCCGTTTCTGAGCAGCCCGGGGTCCTTCGCCGCGCGCGGCCCCTCCAGCCCTGCGGCCGCGAGGTCGGTGCTGCGCGCGCAGTCCTCGGCGGTGGGGGCTCAGGTCAGGAGTTGAGTCGTCCCTGGCTGTGTCCAAGTCGGAGGACGAACTCGGCCTCCTGTGTCGGAGCTGGGCTCGGGCGCTGGGGAAACTGAGGCGGCTCCATCGCCGGGCCCGTGCGCCCTGGGCGGCTCCACCCGGCTGCCGGGTGTGCTCAGGAAAGGCCCAGCCCGTGGGGTGAGAGCCAGGCTCCGGTCCCCTGTCTTTCAGCTCCGGGAGTACAAGGTGGTGGGGCGCTGTCTGCCCACCCCCAAGTGCCACACGCCACCCCTGTACCGGATGCGCATCTTCGCCCCCAACCACGTGGTGGCCAAGTCCCGCTTCTGGTACTTCGTGTCGCAGCTGAAGAAGATGAAGAAGTCCTCGGGGGAGATCGTGTACTGCGGGCAGGTGCGGCCTGGGCCCGCGGGGTGCAGCCCCGGACCCCAGCCGAGCCAGGGCGGCGCGCTCACTGTCCTCCTGTCCCCAGGTGTTTGAGAAGTCGCCGCTGCGCGTGAAGAACTTCGGCATCTGGCTGCGCTATGACTCCCGCAGCGGCACACACAACATGTACCGAGAGTACCGGGACCTGACCACCGCGGGCGCCGTCACACAGTGCTGTGAGTCCTCACCCACCCACCCCGGCACCCAACCCAAGAACTGCCGCTGCCTGTCGCGGCCGTTTAAACAGTGGTGCGCACAGCAAAGGGGCTTCGTCGCCTTTGGGGGGCTGTGCGGTGCCCCCCAGAGTGAATCAGGAGGTTCTACAGTCCTGGGGGCAGGCGCCGCAGGGGTGCCCGGGGCTGACTTGTTTCTCCCACAGACCGAGACATGGGTGCCCGGCACCGAGCCCGCGCACACTCCATCCAGATCATGAAGGTGGAAGAGATTGCTGCGGGCAAGTGCCGCCGGCCGGCCGTCAAGCAGTTCCACGTGAGTGACCCCAGAGGGGCTGACGCAGGGCCGTGGGGGGTGTTCCGCCTGGTTGAGCCCTGGACATTCATCCCCTCCCTCTCCGCAGGACTCCAAGATCAAGTTCCCGTTGCCACATCGTGTGTTGCGGCGCCAGCACAAGCCTCGCTTCACCACCAAGAGGCCTAACACGTTCTTCTAGACCCGGAGATCCACTGAATAAAACGCAGAGAGTCTTGCCTGGCGCTTTGTTTCTGTCCCGGGGGATGGGGGGGGGTGGCCTAGACACGGCTGTCCCTACAGGCCTTTCTGTAACCACCCAGCAGCTTCCTGCCAGACGCAGGTTGTGTGGGACGAGGCCCGTGTGTGACATTGAGAGGTGGCTGTTTCTGAGGTCTCCAGGGTGCTGGCTCAGGCCCGAGAATTCCAAGCACGAATTAATCCACCTGGTTGAAAGCCCCTTATCCTCCTGGCGCTAAACCTCTGCCGCTGGGAATGGGGCCAGCCAAGCCCCAGCAGCCTGCACCCCCAGGCTGCCCTAGAGGACCGGAGAGTGGCACTTCTCTCAAGCCGTTGACTAGGCTGGTGGGGAGGGAACATGGAGGGAGCAGTGGGTTCCTTTGGTCATGTGTGGCCAGCACATCCTGTCCTGGCTGGATTCTGACCGATCGTGCCAGCCACGCTAAGGCAGCTGCCCTCACAGGCCTCCTGCCGGGTGGTAGAGATGTGGAAGGCAGTGTTAAAAGTGCCACCCTCTGGGGTGCTTTGTGAGACCCTGTCAAAGCAAATAGGGCCTGAGGGCTGGAGATGTTTAACTTAGGAGGCCAGAAGATGGCCTCTGCTCCCTGGAGAAGTTAGAAATTCGTGGGCCCCTTCCCCAAGAGCAGCCAGTTTTATGGTCACGAGTCATCCTACCGACCAAAAAGAGTCAAGATCTTACTCTACTCACCCCAGTTGGCAAGGATGAGCTGCCATCTCCACCTTGGGAGGGGTGTCATGGTTCACAGCTCTCTGGACAAGGGAATTCTGGCCACACCCAGTGCTGGAGTTGATGCTTTGGGCATGGAGCTGCCGCAGCTCCTGCAGAGGACCTGAGTCGGTCTCAAGCAGCTGTGTTAGGTCCACATCTGTCACTCCAGCCCCAGGGGATCCAGTGACTCTAACCTACAGGCACCCGCATTCATGTGCACCCACAGGTCACCTGTAGACACATAGTTTCGGTGTTTGTTACAGGTAGCAGGGGCCGGCCTGGCCTCCTTCTGAATGGGCTTTAAGAAGACACCTGCCCGGTGGGGTGGTGGGCGGTGCGGTGGTGACTCATCCCTGTAGGCCCAGCTGTTCCCCAGTTGCAGACCAGTCTGGAAAAAACAAACTGCAGAGAACCCAGCGAGCCCTGGGCTGGATTTCAGCCACAGCTCTGAGTGATGCTAGAACATTGGGCACAAGTCACTGCTGCTCGTGGTGACTACCATTCGGGTCCCCGGGTCCCCATGTGTCATCTGACACTTGAAGCCTGCCTGACTCTGCAGAAAGTCCTGGTTCCCACCCCCACCTCACTGCGTCCCTCCAGTCCCACTTCGCCCCGGGGAGATGCCTGGTGCCCGTCCCATCCCCCCTAGTCCTGCTCTACCCTTCTCAAGCATTGTGAAGACCTGAAAGCCCTCAGTCCAACGTCCTCGGGACGGCACCCTCCCGCGCCCTCCACACCAAGGCTTAGGAGAGGCTCCAGCCGGTTGTCCCGCAGCACCCGGGCTCCTTCCTGCCCCAGGCCCCTGCCGCTGTGGGCCCTGATTCGCCTCAGACAGGACAGCACCAGCCCCACCGATGGGGAGCGGGGCCCTCGGCGCCCGTCTGTAGCCTGAGGCAGCCGGGAGCCTCTGCCACGGGTCCTCACTTGCTAGGTCACCCCAGACGTGGGGCACTCGGCCGGGAACCAACCCTGGACACCCCAGGTTCCCCACCAGCTCATCCAGGAAGGGTCCCACGGTGACAGCTTCTGAGCCGCAGGCTGCCTCATCCCAGGCGGGTCAAGTCCTCAGTCTCTCAAAGCTGCGAAAACTGCTTAGGACCCAGCTCTTCGCCAGAGGACCAGCAACTGAGGGAGAAGGTGGGCGCCCAAAGAACGAGCAAATGAGTTTGTGGAGGCAGGGTGGTCCACACTTGTCATCCCAGCACTAGGGAAGCCGAGGCAGGAGGATTGCCACGGTTTCGAGACCAACCTGTGGGAAGGAAGGAGATAAAGGCAGGAAGAAGAGGAGGCCAGGCCAGGTGTGGAGCATACTCCTGTCATCCCGGCCGGAACTCCATACACACACGCACACACACACACACACACACACACACACACGCACGCGCACGCACACACGCACACACACACACACACGCACACACACACGAGATAGGTCCAGACTACCCTTGTACAGATGGGGAGAAACTGAGTCCTAAACAGAAGGGAGAAATTCTCCCAATGTGTCCGAGCGCCTCCCACCGGGGTTGGCTGGAGGGCCAGGTTGGACAGTTCTCTGCCCCACACTGCGGAAAAGGGCAGAGCCCGCGGGGGGAGGGACTCAGTCCAGCGCTTTTCCTTAGGGAGCCCGGAAGCCCCCGGCAGGGAACCCCAGTGCCGGGTACCCAAGCCCGGGAGGCTCAGGGTTGGCTGTGCGAGCGCGGGTCGGAGCCTCCACTGCCCCGTCCGTCCACAGCCCTGCACGTGGGAGAGAGTGTCCGGCGCCGAGAGTGTCCCGGGGGCCCCCCACCCTCGCCGCCCGCACCCCTGCAGGCCCCGCCAGCCCCAGGGCGGAAAGGGTGCGGGTCGCGCCCGCCTCCCAGGCTGGGGGCGGAGCCGCGCTGACCCCCGGAGCCCAATAAATCCGCGGCGCGCAGACCGGGACCGACGGCAGGACTGGGGCGCGCGCACCGAGCGAGGCTCCCGGGGCGGCTCCGCATCCTCCCCGCACCCAGCCACCTGTCCGCATGGAGGGCGCCGAGGCCGGGGCGCGGGCCACCTTCGGGGCCTGGGACTACGGCGTGTTCGCGGCTATGCTGCTGGTGTCCACGGGCATCGGGCTGTGGGTCGGCCTGGCCCGCGGCGGCCAGCGCAGCGCCGACGACTTCTTCACCGGGGGCCGGCAGCTGGCGGCCGTGCCCGTGGGGCTGTCGCTGGCCGCCAGCTTCATGTCGGCCGTGCAGGTGCTCGGGGTCCCCGCCGAGGCGGCGCGCTACGGCCTCAAGTTCCTGTGGATGTGCGCGGGCCAGCTGCTCAACTCGCTGCTCACCGCCCTGCTCTTCCTGCCCGTTTTCTACCGCCTGGGCCTCACCAGCACCTACCAGGTAGGGCACCGGGGCCCGCGGGAAGGTTCCGGGAAGATGCCGCGGGCGCTGGGCAGGGCCAGGAAGGAGGAAGAGCGAGTCCGGGTCCCACGGCCCGGAGCAGCCTCGGGGCGGTGGCTGCCCGCCGACGCCGGCCCCCGCGCGCGCCCGGGCCCCCCGCCCACCCGCGCCCGCACACGGATCAAACGCCTGCTGCGAGGCCAGGGTCCCGCAGGATTTCCCAACCCTCCAACGCGTAGTGGAGACAGGGTGGCGCCGACTGGGGAGGCTGAGGCAGGAGGATTGCCATGAGTTCCGAGCCAGCCTGGGCTCGTTAGGGAAACCCCAGTCTCAGATCTGCGGGAGCAGTTGGACCACCCTGCAGACGTCCAGCAAGAGTAGTGACACTCCGAGGGCTGGTACCTCAGTCCTCGGTAGCTCAGGCAGGAGGATTGCCTCGAGTTCCGAGGCAGCCTGGTTTACACCGAGAGACCCTGACTCCGTGAGGACAGTGAGGGTGCCGAGGGGTCGTGGCCCGGTGACCCCAGCCCTGGCTCCCTCCGCAGTACCTAGAGCTCCGCTTCAGCCGAGCAGTGCGGCTCTGCGGGACGCTGCAGTACCTGGTGGCCACGGTGAGCAAGCGGCGCGGCCCGCCCCGCCCACAACGCCCCGCCCCGCCCACAACGCCCCGCCCCACCCCGCCCACAACGCCCCGCCCATACCGCCACGCCCACACCGCCCCGCCCACCGGACCCACACCACGCCCCACCACGCCTGGCCCCGCCCCCGCCGGCCCCGCGCCCCGCCCACCGGACCCCCGCCACGCCCACCCCCGCCTGGCCCCGCCCTGGCCCGCACCACGCCCCGCCAGCCCCGCCCACCGGACCCACGCCACGCCCCCGCCTGCCTGGCCCGCGCCACGCCCACACCCACCTGGCCCGCACCACGCCACGCCCCCGCCCGCCTCGTACCGCCTTCTTGCCCTGGGCCCGCCCCCACCCCGCCTGGCCCCGCCCTGGCCCACGCCCATCCCGCCTGGCCCCGCCCTCTTGCCCTGGCCCCGCCCCACCCCGCCTGGCCCGCCCTCTTGCCCTGGCCCCGCCCCCACCCCGCCTGGCCCCGCCCTGGCCCACGCCCCATCCCGCCTGGCCCACGCCCCATCCCGCCTGGCCCCGCCCTCTTGCCCTGGCCCCGCCCCTGCCTCACCGCCCTCCCCACCCGCAGATGCTGTACACAGGCATCGTGATCTACGCGCCCGCGCTCATCCTGAACCAAGGTCTGACTGGCGGGCGGGGGCGGGGCCGGGAGCCCAGGAGCCCAGGCTGGACCTCGCGCGAGCCGGCGGAGAGCCGGAGGCCTGACAGGAGGTGTGTTTTGCAGTGACCGGGCTGGACATCTGGGCGTCGCTCCTGTCCACCGGCGTCATCTGCACCTTGTACACGACCGTGGTGAGTGGGCCACCCCAGACGGGCAGCACCGTCCCAACCCCCGGCCCCCGGCAGCCCTGCCTGCCTGGGCCCCCGCGGCCTCTCAGGCTCACGGGCCGGCGCGCCGGGTGCAGCTGGATCCCGCAGCCCGAGGGGCTCTGCCTCGCCCTGGGCTCCCCGGTCCCCAGCTCTCCCTTTGCAGAGGGAGCTGGCGTTAGCTGGAGCTGGCCACGCTCCGGCCTCGGCTGTGCCGTCTGGGGGCCGCGCTCCGGCCTCGGCTGTGCCCTCTGGGGGCCGGAGAAGGCAGAGATAACCCGCGTGAGACGACAGGTGCAGCTGCCCGGCTGCCGCCACCAGCGCTGGGGAGGCTGAGGTTGGACGCTTGCAGGTTCTGGGCCAGCCTTGGCTACACACGCCCTAGGATAATGAGAACAGATGTTGGCCCGTTGGCCGGCCGGCCGGGCGGGCGCATCTTTCTCGCTCATGGTCTCACTCGGCCGCGGGAAGGCACTGTGCTCCCTTTACAGGTGGGGCTCGGGGGCCTGGGCCCGGCCGGGCCAGGTGGAGTCGCGGCCTCCTCGTGACCCGGTGCCCCGCACGCAGCTCCGGACAGACGCCGGACAGACGCCGGACAGACGCCGTGACGCCCCCTCCCCTCTCGCGCAGGGCGGTATGAAGGCCGTGGTCTGGACAGACGTGTTCCAGGTGGTGGTGATGCTCAGTGGCTTCTGGGTGATCCTGGCCCGAGGCGCCGTGCTCATGGGGGGGCCCTGGAACGTGCTCCGGCTCGCCCAGAACCATTCCCGGATCAACCTGATGGAGTGAGAGACGGGGCCTCACCGCGTAGCCCAGGCTAGCCTCACATCGACGCCTCAGCCTCCCCAGCTCTGTGATGGGGGAGGAGAGTTTCTGAGTCCCCCCTGTGTCCCCCCGCCGCTGTCCCCTCGGGACCCTGGACGGCCGTGGGCGATCCGGGAGGGGACCCCCGGCGCTCACCTGCCCCTCTCCCCGCCCAGCTTCGACCCGGACCCCCGGAGCCGCTACACCTTCTGGACGTTCGTGGTGGGCGGCACGCTGGTGTGGCTCTCCATGTACGGCGTGAACCAGGCCCAGGTGCAGCGCTACGTGGCCTGCGGCTCGGAGGGGAAGGCCAAGCTGTGAGTACGGGGGGCGAGCGGGGCGCGCACAGGCCGGGGTCGGCCGCCCACACTCAGACCCCGGCCCCTGGGTCCCCCGGCCCACACTCAGACCCCCGCCCCGGGGTCCCCCGGCCCACACTCAGACCCCCGCCCCTGGGCCGCCCGGCCCACACTCAGACCCCCGCCCCTGGGCTGCCCGGCCCACACTCAGACCCCCGCCCCTGGGCTGCCCGGCCCACACTCAGACCCCCGCCCCTGGTCCCCGGCCCACACTCAGACCCCCGCCCCTGGGTCCCCGGCCCACACTCAGACCCCGCCCCTGGCCCGGCCGCCCACACTCAGACCCCCGCCCCTGGGCCGCCCGGCCCACACTCAGACCCCCGCCCCTGGCCGGCCGCCCACACTCAGACCCCCGCCCCTGGGTCCCCCGGCCCACACTCAGACCCCCGCCCCTGGGCCCGGCCGCCCACACTCAGACCCCCGCCCCGGGGTCCCCCGGCCCACACTCAGACCCCCGCCCCGGGGTCGGCTGCCCACACTCAGACCCCCGCCCGCCCCCAGGGCCCTGCTCGTCAACCAGCTGGGCCTCTTCCTGATCGTGCTCAGCGCGGCCGGCTGTGGCATCGTCATGTTCGTCTTCTACAAAGACTGCGACCCCCTCCTCAGGGGTGGCATCTCGGCGCCAGACCAGGTGAGCTCGCGCGCCGGATTCCGCCTCCGCCCTCGTCCACCCTGGACGGACGGATGGACGGAGGCTCACCGTGGGTCACCGTGGGTCACCGTGGGCCACCGTGGGTCACCGTGGGGCAGCAGGGGGCAGCGGGGGCCATCGTGGGGCAGCGTGGGGCAGCGGGGGCCATCGTGGGGCAGCGGGGGCAGCGGGGCCATCGTGGGGCAGCGGGGGCAGCGGGGGCCATCGTGGGGCAGCGGGGGCCATCGTGGGGCAGCGGGGGTCACCGTGGGGCAGCGGGGGCCATCGTGGGGCAGCGGGGGTCACCGTGGGGCAGCGGGGGCCACCGTGGGGCAGCGGGGGCCACCGTGGGGGCAGCGGGGGCCGTGCCCGCCAGCCTAGAGTCACAAAGATGCCCCCGAGGACAGCAAGGCCGAGGAGACCCCGGGCCTGCACGACAGGACACGTAACGACAGCAGCCGGACCGCTGAGACAGGCGCCCGGGTAGCTCAGGCTGGCCTAACTCACTATGTAGCCGAGGCTGGCCTGCCCGGGACACGGGAAACAGAGAGAAACCGCCCCCCGTGCCCCGTGGGTGACGCAGAGCCCTGTGTCCCGCAGTACATGCCGCTGCTCGTGTTGGACATCTTTGAGGACCTGCCCGGGGTCCCCGGGCTCTTCCTGGCCTGTGCCTACAGCGGCACCCTCAGGTGAGCGCCCTGCTCGGCCCCCGGCCGTGGCTCAGCCCTGGGGGGGCTCTGATCCACACTGACCGGCCATCTCCCCACGGACGCCAAGCTCTGCCCGTTAACCGTGGAGGAGGGCCGCAGCGGGACGGCGTCCGAGGGCCGGCACCCGGGCAGCTGCCCTGTGCCCTGAGGCCCTGGTCCTCCTGCACCCGCAGCACAGCGTCCACCAGCATCAACGCCATGGCGGCCGTCACCGTGGAAGACCTCATCAAGCCGCGGATGCCCGGCCTGGCCCCTCGGAAGCTTGTCCTCATCTCCAAAGGGCTCTGTGAGTTTGGGGGGGCCGGGGTGGGGGCCGGGGTGGGGGCTCCGCTGACTCGCCGCCCCCCCCACCCCTGCAGCCCTCATCTACGGCTCCGCTTGTCACCCCCCCCCCCCCCGCAGCCCTCATCTACGGCTCCGCTTGCCTCACCGTGGCCGCTCTGTCCTCGCTGCTGGGAGGCGGGGTCCTCCAGGTGAGACCCAACCCCACGGGCCCTGCACCCCAACATGAGTCCCAGCCGAGGCTCGGGGAGGCGCCCAGGCCGCTGGGGACACAGAGGGGTGGGGCTTGGCTGGTGAGCGCCTGTCATCCCAGAGGCCGAGGCAGGAAGGTGAGGCGTTCAAGGCTAGCCTTAGCTACACAGAGGGGTCGAGGGAGGGTGTACCTGGGCCCTGTCACTGTCCCTGCCCACCAGCCTCCGGGGACAAAGAGGATCGGGGAAACTGAGTCCTGCGAGGTGGTGGCTGAGCCCGGCCTCCCTCCGCCTGCCTCCCAGGGCTCCTTCACCGTGATGGGCGTCATCAGTGGGCCGCTGCTGGGCGCCTTCACGCTGGGGATGCTGCTCCCGGCCTGCAACACGCCGGTGAGTGGGGGGCGTGGGCGTGGTCACGCCGGTGAGTGGGGGGCGTGGGCGTGGTCACGCCGGTGAGTGGGGGGCGTGGTCCTCGGGGCGTGGTCCGGAAGCGCCGCCCCTCACGATGGCCCCGCCCCCAGGGCGTCCTGTCCGGGCTGGCCGCAGGCTTGGCTGTGTCCCTGTGGGTGGCCGTGGGGGCCACACTGTATCCACCCGGGGAGCAAGTCATGGGGGTGCTGCCCACCTCAGCCGCCGGCTGCACCAACGCCTCGGTCCTCATGGGCCCACCCGGAGCTGCCAACGCCTCCAGCAGGGTCCCCAGGTGAGCAGCCCGGGTCGGGGTCCAGGGTGTCAACAGGCAGGGACCCGGGAAAGAGCGTTCCTAGGGGGAAAACAGTCTGTGCAAAGGCCCTGGGGCCACGGTCGGATTCCGGAGGCTACGGGGATGTGAGCTGAGTTATCAGAAGGACGGAGGGGCCGAAGACAAAGGAATTGCCTGGCTTTTGGCTTTTTTTTATTTAATTTTATTTTAATAGTTGGAGACAGAGTCTCAGGTAGCCCAGGCTGGCCCCAGAACTCTCTGAACAAGCCCATGATCCTCCTGTTTCCACCTGTTGCATGCTGGGATGGTGGGTGTGGCCCAACATGTCTGGCTACTTTTTTTTTTTCAATGATTTTTTGTTTGTTTGTTTGTTTTTCGAGAGAGCGTTTCTCTGTGTAGCTTTTCCTGGAACTCACTCTGTAGACCAGGCTGGCCTCAAACTCACAAAGATCCGCCTGCCTCTGCCTCCTGAGTGCTGGGATTTTTTTTAATTGGCCATTCAGTTCTTTATTAGACCATCAGGTGTTTTAGACAGGCACAGTAACACAGTTTCACAGAGTTAAACAAATGCAACATAAACAAAAGTAACACACCTTAAAATAATAGTCTACAACAGAGAAAGAACAAAAGAACAGCAAATCCTGCATTGTTACAGGGTTTTACACAATGTTGAATGCTTTCTATATTCTTGGAGGAGGTCTGGCTGGCATGGATTCTCCCATGAAGTCTGGTTACTGTGTTGTAACTTGGCTTTTTTTTTTTTTTTTTTATGCCGAATGCCATTTATTGAAGGAGGGAGGAAGTCTTCAATACAGGCTTACAGCACAATGGGAGAACCCCGGAGGGCAGAAGTTCGCTACCAATGTTCCGAGTGCTGGGATTAAAGGCATGTGCCACCACCGCCCAGCGTCAATGATCATATTTTTTATTGGGATGTAATTAACATCCTATACAACTAGCCATAAAAACTTAGGTTTAGCTGGCACAACCCTGTCTAAAGATGGAGGCAGCAGGTGAAACCATAGATCATCCTTGCTGCAGAGTTAGTTTGAAGACAATTTGGGCTACATTAATAAATTAAAATTTTTAATTCTCCCAACTTCTGTGAGGATCCATATTTTGAGCTTGTGGATTGATCTCTTCTGGGCTTTTCGAAATAACAAAATCTTAGAATATATGGGCTTTTGTGTCTTGACTTGTTTAGAAAGTTCATCCATGAACCATCTTACAAGGACTCCAACGTACAGTAAGGCTCGATAAGGAAGGGAATGGCTCAGTTGCCTTTAGCCTACTGGCTATGGGTGTGATAGGACCTCTGTTGGTCTTTTCTGTGTCGAACACACAGATTGCAAGCCCAGTGCCACTTTGAGATCTTTGGCAGCAATTAACCATGCAGCTCACACACGATTGAGCCTGTATGATAAGGAGTATTCAGAGATGGGTAAAGCCTGGGGGGGGCGCTCACCCACCTAAGACAGAGTGCCTGTGTGGCCTGGGCAGGCGTCTCCATGATGGGTAAGGTGACCTGCTGACGTCCCACGCAACCTAAGTCAGAAGCTCATTTTTTAGTAAAAGGGGCACCTGTAGGTCCCTGGCCCCCATTTTGGGTAACTGTTGCCTTGCTTGCTGACCTTGACCTTGATATCCTCCCTATGCTAATTCCCTGCCGGGTTCCACCTTCCTGAATTCTTAAGGGAAGTTCCTTGTCTGTGTATCCTGAATAATGGGTGTTAACAGCTTAGATGCAAGATTGTAAAACATCGGGAGCCAACTTCTGCCCTCCGGGATTCTCCCATTGTGCTGTAAGCCTGTACTTAAGACCTCTTTCCTCCTTCAATAAACAGCATTCAGCATTAAAAAAAAAAAAAGAAATGGTGATAAAAGTCAAAAAAAAAAAAGTTCATCCATGATTATCTGTGACTGGAGGATATACCATTGTTTTTTTCCCTTTTTGTGGTTGAGTAATATTCCATTGAATAGATATACCACATGTGTGTAACTGCTCATCAGTTAATGGACATGTGGGTGGTGTCCTGGTTGGGGCTGTTGTGAACAGAATTTCAATAAACCTTTGTGCACAAAGCCAAGTGTGCATAAGCTTCTCCTCCCAGCACTCAGGAAGCTGTGACTTCATGGCCTTCTTGGACAACTTAGCTAGGCCTTGTCTCAAAAGGAGGCCTGGACTGGGATGAGTTCAGTGGTTGAGCATTTTCCTAGCATGGGAGAGGACCTGGGTTCCTCCTAGAAAAATAAGAAGAGAAAATGCTCCATGGCCATCTGAAACCTTCGAGGCTTGGTCAGGTCCTGGTGGCGTTTCTCTGTGCCTGACCAGAAGGGTTTTTTCCTAAGCAATCAGTTTCGTTAATTCCAGGATGAATGGGGAGCCATGGTGGGCGGGGAGACCTGGCTCTGCACAGGTCCGAGTGGCGGCTGAGCTGACGGGGTGGGCGGAGTGTGTGCTGTGGACAGATGGCATCTCCATGCCTCCTCTCCCCCCAGCTCTGGAGTGGACGCAGGCCGCCCTGCTCTGGCTGACACCTTCTACGCCATCTCTTATCTCTACTACGGGGCTCTGGGCACGCTGACCACCATGCTGTGTGGGGCCCTCATCAGCTATCTGACGGGTGAGTGAGGGCCTCCACCGAGGTCAGCCGTTCATCCTCCTGCCTCCATCCCGACTCCCCAAAAGGAGAGCTGGAAGGGGTCCCCAACGGCTGTGAGCTGGCACATTCCATCATCCCGAGACACCCTACGCCCCATGAGGCCGGCTCTGTTTTGCAGACGTGGGAACTGAGGCAGGTTCCTCCGGGAGAGTCCCAGCTAAGGCCCAGGGATGCGGGGCGCTGTCCGCGGTCCTGAAACCAAATCTGCGTGGGGAGGCTCCTGGGCCCCACAGATTTCTGTTTGCTTGGGTTTGAGATGGGGAGTGGGGTCCTCATTCTGTAGTTCAGGCTGACCCTCACACTGGTGACAATCCTCCTGCCTCAGCTTCCTTAATGCACCCATGCCATGCTTCTCTTGATTCACATATTTCCTTTTGAGACAGGGTTTCATGTTGTAGCCCAGGCTAGCCTCAAATTCATTATGTAGCCGAGACAGACCTTGAGCTCCGGATCCTCATGAGAGCATGCACTGCCATGCCTGGTTTACGTGTTCTGGGGACGGGAGCCAGGGCTCCGTGTGTGCCGAGTAAGCCCCTCTGCCGCTGAGCTGCGAATCCATTGGTGACCGACCACGGCCCCAGCCTGGGTCGCCGCGCTCTGGTAGAGCGAGTTGACGCCCGCGGGTCTGCTGACCTTCTAGACACTAGGGTTGAAAGTTTGTGGGCTGAACGCTGGACACTCCCAGCTTGCTGAGAGATGGTACCCACCAGTGATACCAACACTCTGGAGGCAGAGGCAGGAGTTCCAGGACAGACCCTGTCTCAAAAAGAGAAAAACAACCTGAGCTAAAGCCAACCCGCCTCCTCCGGAGTGGGCGACCATTGGGTGGCCTCGGGGCTGGACGAGCCGATCCTGAGTTCCTGTGCTCTGTCCCTCAGGCCCCACCAAGCGCAGCTCCCTGGGCCCCGGACTGCTGTGGTGGGACCTCGCCAGGCAGACGGCGTCCGTGGCCCCGAAGGAGGACGCCGCCACCCTGGAGGACAGCCTGGTGAAGGTCAGATCCAGCTCGGATGGTTGGGCACCAGGGGACCCGGCGGGTGCAGCCTCAGGGGCCGGGCAGAGTCCTCTCCCCGGTCACAGCTCTCCCTTTCCCAGGGGCCGACACAGATGAGCACTGTCTATTTTTATCATATCTGTTTTTTTAAACAATTATTTCCTGCCTGTGGCGGGGGAAACTGGTTTCCACTCGAGAGACACTTCTGAAGAATATTCTTAAGATAACATTACTTAATTCAGAATTACATAAGAAACAGGGGGGGGGGGACTGGGCTGGAGCCGAGCCCGGGGACTGCAGAGCCCATGCCCCAAAAGTGGGAGACGCTGTCACCTCCTGAGAGACCAGAGTGACACAAACAAAGGCTTTCCAGCAGGTGACACCAGACAGGAATGCAAAGTGCAACCCGAGGCCTCCAGGGCCCATGAGAGCCTGCCTCAGTGACAGTGAGAGGGGCAGCGGCCGCCGAGGACCCGGCCCCTGCCCGGCACCCGTGTCTGTAGCTCCAGGGGTCTCCTGGCCTCCGCAGGCGCTGGGCACGCACACACACGCCAGCCAAACACCCATATCCATAACATAAAATAATAATAATAATGTTATGAGCCTGGGTGCGGGCCTGGTGGTTAGGGTTAGGGTTAGCACTGAGGCAGGAGGATCACCGCAAGTTGGAGGCTCCCCTGGGATGCAGACCCTGACAGCCTGAGCATGCGCACCACCGGGCGGTGGCGGCTGGGTGGGCCCCTCTGCACGTAGCCGACCTGGCCCTCTGCTTTCTCCCAGGGTCCGGAAGACGTCCCTGCTGCGACCAAAAAGACGCCTGGCCTGCTGCCCGGCGGCGACGAGGCCCACCCGCTGTCCCCGGGCCGCGATCTCGAGACCAACCTCTGAGGGCGGCGCCCCGAAGGCCAATCGCGGGCCGCGGGCCGGCAGCCTCCTCTCTGATTGGCTGGACGGGAGCGTGCCCAGAGGCTCGGCTGACACTGGCCCGCCCCCTCCCCGTCCCCGGGTCCCACGCGTCCCCGGGTCCCACCCGCCCGCAAACCAGGCCTGGAACCTTCGGACCGTGTAGAGCTGCGGCCCGCGCTTGCGAAGGCCCCGCTGCTCCTGACAGGCTTGCCGGCTGAGCCGCCAGGGCCCATTTCACAGGCAGAGAAACTGAGGGCTGTCAACCCGACACCGGGCAGGCCCAAGTTCAGGGGCATCCTCGGCTACACAGTGTACGCACAAATGTAGGTTACCTGGCCTGTACCTTGCAGGAAGGGCTTGCTCAGCACACAGTAGGCCCGGGGTCCCAGCCCCACCACCGCAAAGGAGTTTTTTTAAAACAGTGGAAGGGACGCAGACACAGGGAAACCGAGGCAGAGAGAGTGGGGTGTCTGCAGGACACCGAGCCCCCAGGGTGCGGAGCGGCCGGGGAGTGCCGCGGGTTCGATTCTCAGAGCCCCAGGAGACACTCGGACATGGTGACACCTCGATGTGGACTTGTGGTTTGCAGAACTCTCAGAGAACGTGCTTCTGTGATCAGCCACCCAGCCTCCTCCTCACAGCTTCCACGAGCCCCGTGTATGCCGTCTCCCCGTCTCCCACGCTTCCCACCCTTCACGCCTGGGTACGCGCTAGGCAAGCGCTCTACCACTGAACTGCACGCTTAGACCTCCATAGTTTTTGTTTTTGTTTTGGACACAGGGTCTTAAGGAAGTCTGGCTGCTGTCTTCTGATCTCTCCATACTTTTGTGTATATCAATATTTCACTCTTTTTCAATGCCAACTAGTATTCCATTGTATGGACATACCACAATCTGTCACTCATTCCCAGCAGGTGGATAGCTAGATTGTTTCCAGCTTTTGTCTACAGTGAATAAAATTGCTGTGGGTGTTCATGTGCAATGGCGTGTGACAATCAATCGGCTATCAGTATCTGGGCTCCACATCTGTGCAGTCCATGAACCCATAGATGGAAAATATTTGAAAAAAAATTTTATCATTGAACATATTTTGGGCAAATAGTGTAAGAAATGTCTACAGAGAGAAATGCACACTCTAAGTTAGGGAGTCTACAGGAGCAAGCCAGCCATGTTGACACATACCTGTGATGCCAGCCTTCAGAAAGCTGAGGCAGGAGAGATGCTATGAGTTCCAGACTCGTATGGGCTATGGAGTGTTTTCCTGTCTCAACAACAGGCAAACAGGCGGACAGATGGACAGCTGGTGTCCTGACCTGGTGAAGATTTGTCGCCATGCCAAAGGCTCTGTCCCCAGCACAAGAAAGTCTGGAAGACTGTAGGAGGGAGGGCTCTGGGCAGACAGGGTGTGTGGGGGCCCTGAGCAGGCACCACGTCCCGGAAGCCACACCCCTCAGGCCACCACACCTCAGTTTCTCCTGAGGAACTTGTTTAGTCGGTGGCCGTGGCCAGGCGGGCTCCTATGGCAGTGGATGTTTATCTTGGGGGGCAGGACTGAGGGAAAGGCACATGCAGGCTGGCCTCCCACTGGCTCTGTAGCTCAGGATGACCTTGAGTACCTGATCTTCCTCCTCAGTGTTCTTACCAAGCAAGAAGCTCAGAAGCCTTCCCACATCCTCTCCCCCAGGACCCCACCATTCCCTTATTTTATCTGTCTGTTTATTTGTTGGTTTTCTGAGACAAAGTCTCCTGGTATAACCCAGGCTGGTCTTGAACTCACAGAGACCCGCCTGCCTCTGCCTTCAGAGTGCTGGGGTTAAAAGTGCCAGGCCCCATGCCCAGCCATCACTCCCTGAGGTTTTAAAAAAGGTTGTTGCCTTTGTTTGTGTGTGTGCAAACGCACACCAATGCGGGCGTTCGCAAGCCAGAAGACAGCTTGCAGGACGTGGCTTTCTCCTTCCACCGTGTGAGACTGGAGGATCGAACTCAGGCTCTCAAGCTTGGCAGCAAGCTCCTTTACCTGCTGAGCCCTCTCAATGGCCCTCTTCACCCTGGTTCACCCTGGCCTCGATTCTTTTTCTTATCTCAATGGCAAACATGCCCAGAGCAGCGTTAACTGACAGCCAGGGCGGGGGCAGCCCTGCCGCCCCTGGAATCTATATCATGTCTGTCCTTCAGTCACCTGACACAAGGCTGGCAGCCGGATCCGCTCCCTGGCTCCCATCAGCCTGATTTCCCCGGTTCCTCATTTAGCACAAAGGCTTTCCATCTCTGAAGGGCTGTGGGATGTTATCTGCTCCTCAGCACGGGGAGCTGCTCTTGGGGAATTTTTCCTCCTCTTGGGCTTGAATGACCCAGGCCTCGGAGCCCCAGGGTCCCCTGGTCCCTGGGATAAAATCCCATATGCCTCCGTCCCGTGTCCTTCGCAGCTGCCTCCAATCTCCTAATATTGTTTTTAGCATTTCTGCACGCACAGGCCCCTGGCTGTTTTGTGCGCCTCTCTCCTGTGGTGGGGCTCTTTTGAGCAGGAATTCTAGAAGCTCGGTGGAAGCTCCACCTGCTGACTCACCAGACTCTGGCGACCCCTTCAAGAACTGCCTGCTGCCCTCCGGGACAGCACAGAGCCCTGGCCCCCCTCTCCTGCCCCCGCTCAAGAGCCAGCTGGGGCCCTCCCCTCCAGGGCTCCTCTGCTGGCCTGGCATCCTTGGCTGCGGCCAAGGGCCTGCTGACATTCCTGTGAGCTCTGGGGCAGCAGGGCGCCGGCAGGAAGCCAGGGGGGACGGGGCCACAGCAGACAGGAAGCAGTTAAGTTCCTTGGCAGCATCGGCCGCAGGCTTGGCTGCCTCCAGGACACCTGTGATGCAGAAATGCAAGCACCACCCAGCCGAGTGGTCCACATCTGTCCTCCCGGCACAGCGCGGGGAGGCAGAGGTAGGAGGACCAGAAGCTGAAGGTGTCATCCACGGCTTCATGGAGAGTATCAAGCCAGCCTGGGCTACCTGAGACTGTCTTAAGTCCTAGACAAATTCAATATTCAAGACCTGCCCACAGTGGGGCCTCACAGCGGAGGAAGTATTGGGGTTCCCTCAGAACTGGGGCTCCACACACACAACATCATCCACTGGAATCTCTGGTCCTCCATATTGTTTTTACCAAGACCTGCTGAGGCCATGGTTACTTAGCGGGAGCTGAAATCATTGCCCTGGGAACACAAAGCCTGGCCGGACCCTGCTCTGTGCTTTGCTAAAAACCCGGCATCCAGAGTGGGGAACTTGGCTCTGCAGCCGAGCGCCTGCTGGTCACGTGTGAGGAGAAGGGATGACCTGAGCTGATCTAGCTACAGTGGGTGTCCAAGGTGTTAGCCTTGAGTTCAAAGCCCCGGTTCTCGCACCTCAAGCCCAGTGATGGACACAGAATGCTGTCTGCTCCTTGATGGGGTGGATGGTTTTCTCGAATTCATCCATCATGGGTGGGTGAGCCTGGACCCTCAGGACTTTTAACAAGCTTCAAGAGCAACCTCACCCCACCATTTCTTCTGGAACAAAAATAAAAAAACAAATCCTAAGGGCTGGAGAGACGGCTCAGTGGCTAAGAGCACTGGCTGCTCCTGCAGAGGACCCAGGATCCGTTCCCGGCTGCCTCATAGTTCCAGGGCATCTGATGCCATTTCTGACCTCTGCAGGCACCTGGTACACATGTGCACGTGATTAAAAATAACAAAATAAACATGTTTTTAAAAAAACTTTCAAAATGAATAAGATTAACATTTATTGAGCTGGACAAGGTGGTACACACCTTTAATCCCAGCACTCGGGAGGCAGAGGCAGGCAGATCTCTGTGAGTTTGAGGCTAGCCTGGTCTACACTGAGTAAGTTCCAGGACAGCCAGGGCTACACAGAGAAACCCTGTCTTGAAACAAACAAACAAAAAAAAAAAAAAAAAAAAAAAAAAAGGGAAGAAAGAAAGGAAGGAAGGAAGGAAGGGAGGGAGGGAGGTGGGGAGGTGGGGAAGAAAGGGAAAGGGAGGCAGAGTGTGGGGTTGTTTGGGGCTCCTCAGGTCCGCCACTGGAGCGGTGCTTGTCCAGAGAGACCCACAGGGTGTGTGATGCCGGCAGAGAGTCTGCAGGTTACCCCCATATCAGCAAGCACACAGCCCACATTATCCAGGGCAGCAGATTGCAGCTGGAGAGAAGAGGGGTCAACCCCAGAAAGCAAACAGGCCCTTGGCCTCTGCTTTGTGTCCCCAGAGGCCTTGTCACATGCTGGGCTCCGTGCCCATCCAGCCCACCTCGCATCAGGCTCCAGGGCGGCTGCTGGATCTGGTCCTTTCTCAAACATTTGTTTTGAGACAAGATGTCTGCAGGTGAGTCACAGCCAGGACGGCTGAGGGGAGAGGGCCCTGGCAGGGCCCCAGTTGCACAGGCCCCAGGGCCAGATGAGAATCTGGGGTCACTGAGGAGGGACCAGCACAAGGCTGTGTCAGGCCAGGGGGCCAGGAATGCTCAAGGATTCCCATCCTGGGCTCCGGGAGGAACCTGACATACACTACCCGGGTGACAGCCACAGGCACACAAGTCCCCAGAGCAAGAGACTCCACTGACTTGAAAAGTCCAGAACAGGCCAGGGTTGGGGTGAGTGCCAACAGTTGGCGGTGGAGCCTTCTGGGACTTGGCAGAGGTGACAGGTCCCTAGAAAAGAAGATGCCAAGTCCCTGCAGACTGGGCACCATGGTACGTTTCATTTTACATTTTTCATCAACTTTGATCGAATAAACCAGGCCGAGGGGCCGGAGAGACAGCCCAGCAGCCAGAGCACAGGCTGCTCGACAGAGGACCAGAGTCTGGCTCCCAGCACCACATGGAGGATCACAACTGTCCGTGACCCCAGCTGAGGGGATCTGACACCCTCCTCTCACCTCGGGGGGGCACCGAATGCACGTGGCACACGACAGACACGCAGGCAACATTTAAAAAACAAAACACACCAGGCATGCCGCTGCCATCTCGCACGGGGACATGGAGAGAGACAAGAAGCCCCTCGGGGACTTGCTGACCAGTCTCGCTACACTGGTGACCCCCGGGTGCATTGGGAGCCTCAAAAGAGGGAGGCAGAGGGGGAGGGAAGCTGCCCAGCGCCAGCCTCTGGGCTCCACACACACCGAACACAATAGAAAAGTCGGGCGGTGGTGGCGCAGGCCTTTAACCCCAGCAGAGGCAGAGGCAGGTGGGTCTCTGAGTTCGAGGCCAGCCTGGGCTACAGAGTGAGATCCAGGACAGCCAGGACTACACAGAGAAACCCTGTCTCCAAAAATCAAAAACAAAACCAAGAAAACTATAGCAACAAAAATAAAATCAAAGCCCGGCTTGGTGCACAGTCATCTCAGCACTGGAGAACTTGAGGCAGGAGGATTGCCACAAGTCCCAGGCCAGCCTGGGCTGCAGTGAGAGACCCCTGTGAGGAGGTCCTGACCCGGCCTGACCCCGCCCTGTGAGGGGTCCTCCAGGGTCCCCCGGCGCAGTGAGCAGGCGGTGACAGTCGCCCAGAGTCTCTGCCTTTACCAGAGACTCATCGGACTCGCATCAGCGGAACTGACTCCATTCTCTCCTCCTTTTTTCCCACGTCCCCTACTTGGGATGGAGCTGGGCGCAGCCCCAGGCTCTCGGGGATCCCGGGCGGCCCCAGGCCACCCCGCCTGTCTAGCGTGAGATAGCCCGGTTTGCTCCGGCTGGCCTCGCTGGCCGGGCAGCCGACCTCGGAGCGCTTCACGGGCAGGAGATTAAGGCCCAGACGAATTTCGCAAGCGTGTGAAAATGTACCTTTTGGGAGGAGCGAACACAAGGTTCCCAAGGTGCCCTGCGGGGCGGTGGCTTCAAGCGGGGACGTTAGGACCCCTCCTCCCCCGCCTCTTCTCCCTACTCCTAGTTTTTGAGGTGCTGTGGTCCCCCAATCCGGGCCGTCATCATGCTTGGCCAGCACGGTGCCACTGGGGTCTGTGAACCGGGTCTGTTCCCAGGATGTGCTGTGAGGGCGGCGTCTCAGCAGCCCTGCTGTGATCGAGGGGAACCGTGCGCACCGGTTCCCACCGTGGACTGGTGTTTAAAGCCGTGGTACGGGGCCTCTGTGTTTAGCCGGACTGGAGTCGGCTGGCTGCCTGGTCAGGCTGCCCGCAACTGAAGACGCACGGCTGATTTCCGGCTGGGCAGGAAGCCCCACGCCTGTCACTGCGGACGCGGGCAGCGTGGACACCAGGGTCCGGGGACAGCGTGACCTGCACAGCCAAACCAACTCCCGGCACGCGGGAGGCAGAGGCAGGGGGATCTCTGTGAGTTCCAGGACAGGTGCCAAGGCTACACAGAGAAACCCCGTCGAAAGAAAGACAGACAGACAGACAGGGTGGCGGAGGGCTCAGTGCACGCAGTGCTTGAGCTCGGTCGGCAGAGTGCTCACCTAGCGTGCACGAAGCACTGGGTTTCAGCCCCGACCTAATGGGGTGCGCGGGGCTCAACCTCGCCCTGCTGGGCAGCGGCCTCCGCGGAGGATCCGCCCCCGGGCCCCGCCCCCAACCCCGGGCCCGCCCCTCCCAACCCCGGGCCCCGCCCCTCCCAACCTCGCCCCGCCCCCGGGCCCCGCCCCCACCCCAGGCCCCGCCCCTCCGGCCGCCGCCCCCGGGCCCCCGCCCCGCCCCCTCCCCAACCCGGGCCCCGCCCCCTCCCAACCCCGGGCCCCGCCCCCTCCCCAACCCCGGGCCCGCCCCCTCCCCAACCCCGGGCCCCGCCCCCAGCCCAGGCCCCGCCCCCGGCCCCCGGCCCCGCCCCCCGTCCCCCGTCCCCCGCCCCCGGGCCCCCAGACCCCGGCCCCCCGGCCCCTGCCCCCCGCCCCCGTCTCCAATCCCCGGGGTTTGCCGCGGTCTCCGCGCTCTCTGCCGTTCACACAGAGCGGGGAAGCTGACGGCAAACCCCGGCTTCACCAGGCCCTCGTTTGCTTTCCCCGGGGTCGCCCACGCGGCTGCCATTCCCCGGGGCCCGGCGAGCCCTGCCGTCCCTAGGGCGGGGCAAAGAACACTGCTCTGCCTTTGCCCTGAGCGGGGGCCGCCATCCTGCCCAAGTGCCAGGAACCCCGGCCGCATCCCCGCGTGGGCCGCGGGCGCCCCCTGGCGGCCGGGCAACCAAGTCCGGGCCGCCGCCCACAGATCCCGTGTGACGCCGGCGCTGCCATCTTTTCTCCGGGCAGCGACCAGCTTGGTAAGGTCACTGCCGTGTACTGCGGCTTTGTCTTCCGTCTTTGTCCACCAGTATCTGAAATGAGGCCGTAAAATCGCAGTTCGAGGCGCTTTTTGCTTGGAAAACAGAGGAAAACCTGGCAGCACCGGGTGAGACTTCGGCTCGGCGGAAAGCCGCTCGCTGTCGCCTCTACCATGATGGCGGCGCCGGAACACGTCACGAGCGGCGCGCCGCCGAGGGCCGAGTGCGCAGGCCCCGTGACGTCACCGACACGCGACCGGGCCGGTGCCGGGGGAAGAGGTAGGAGCGGCTGCGGCGCGGGCGGAGCCGGGCTGCGGGGCTCGCCGGGCGGGCGCGGCTCGACCTGGGGTCCTCCCGCGGGCCGGCGGCGCCGGAGATGGGCGCCCGGGGGTGGGCGCGCCCGGCGCGGCGGGGAGCGGAGCCCGGGCCCGGCCTGGAGGGCGTCCTGGCGGAGGCGGGGGCGCTGCCGCGACCCTTGTCCCCGGCAGCCGCGGGAGCCACGTGGGATTGTTTGGACCCCCGGGCTCACTTTGTGGCCTAGGCTGCCTGGAACTCGGCGTCGTCCTCCTGCCTCAGCTTTGCCGAGCGGTGGGTGCCAGGCGTGCGGCCGCGGTGCCCGGCCTGGGGGCGTCCTTTCTGTGGTTGTCATTGCCTCGGTGGTCGGGAGCCGAGGTGGCGGCGCGCGCCCTGTGCGCGCGCCCTGTGCCTTCCTGCGCCCCACCTGCCGAGACGGTTTGCTAAGTGGTAAATAAACAGCGGCCGCTCAGGGCTGCGAGTCCCAGGCCAGCCCGGGCAGGACAGCGGGGCTCCGTCCGGAGGAGGAAGCCGCCCGCCCCCGGGTGTCCTAGGAAGAACTCCCCGGCCGTCGTCCCCACTGCGCGCACCTGCTTGAGCAGGGTCTCACTGTGGCCCAGGCCGCCCTGGACCGGCAGGGCCTCTGCATGCCCCCCCCCCCCGCCGGTCCAGTCGGCCCTTACTGGGTTGGAAAGGGGACGTAGGCCGGGCGCGGTGCATGCTGTCGCCCCAGCGCGGCTGAAGCAGGGGCTGGACACCCGGTGTGAAGGTCCTGGGGCGCAGGGGTGATCGGTGTCTGAAGGCGCAGATGGAGGCAGGTGCGGCTGCCCCGGGGGGACATTCGGAGACTCCATGGAGCGGAGTTGGGTACCTCAGTTTCCCCAGTGTCCGGGAGACTGGCCTCGCTTCCGAACGTGTTCCTGGGAGCCCCAGAGGGGCCGGCGGGATTCAGGATCTGTTCGGGGTCCCGCTGGGGAGTCTTGGGCAGGCAGGGGTTCTGGTCCCTGCCCCGCAGCGGGGTGAGTTTGTGTGCGCGTCGGTTCTGCGGTGTCCCTGATGAGGGACCCAGGCTGCCCTGGTCCCCGCTGTGCTCCGTCCCTGTCTGATGGGCTGTCTGAAGCAGGACAGGTCCTAGGAGCCAGGTCAGGGCCTGCCGCCCCAGCACGAGCTAGCCTCATGTCACACGCACACGAGCGCGCGCACACACGCGCGCACACACACCCCTGTTCCGGGCCACCTCTGGCCAGTAGGGCAGGGCCCTCACTGCTGTTAGGAATGGAATGGTTTTGACCACGTAGCCAGCTCTCAGGACCCCTGCCCACATGGTGACTGCACCCAGCTGTGCCCACAGTGCCTAGCCCAGCCCTCACTCACCCACAGCAGCTGAACGGGGCTTTGTAAGCCAGATAGGAGTGTGCCCTGAGCCCTGCCACCCTCTCTTTCCCACTCCTCACTCCCCGCTGGAGCCTCCGAGGACCCCTGTAAACATACAGCCTCCTTCCCGCCACAGGACCTTTGCACGCTCCGAGCTGTCTGCCGGGAATCCCCTCCTGATAGGCTCCATAGCTATGGATGCACAGGGTTTCCAGAAGGGCCAGAAAGAGGGGACTTCGCACACAGAGGGCTGGAGGCTGGTGATATCCTGGTGATCCTGGGCCACAGAGTCCTCTCATTTTCCTGCACTGAGCTGGAGATGGGGGAGGCGGAGAATGTTCCAGAATAGAGCACTAGGCAGTCTGGAAATCTCAGGCCCAGCATGCTGCTGCAGGCCCTGGGCAGAGGGGTTCTGCAGTGGGGGTATTTCGGCTGTGGTTGCTTTTGGACTCATTGTGTAGCCAAGATGGCCTGAAATGGGTGATCCTCAGGCCACAGCCTCTCAATCGTTTGGATCACAGGTAAACCCCACCACACCTGATACCCCACGCATACCCTCCCCTCACCTGAAGGCCAGACTCCTCAGCTTGTCTGCTTACACTGGGGATGACTGAACCACCCCACAATTAAGGTTCTGGAGGCTTAGAGTTGAGTCAGTCACCATACAGTGCCTCCCCAAGGCACCTCTGGGTGTCTTTCCATCTGGTGGGATCCAGTGTGAGCCTCTGTAGGGTGACCCCATCTGCACAGATTTCTGAGTGAGGGAACTCAAATTTGCAACTTAGAACAGGGTTCCCAGATGTCAGTGGGAGGTGCTGTGCAGGGCTCCACTACAGTGTGATTTGGAAAAGCCAAGGATGGACACCGGCGGTGACCAGATACACCCAGTACGGCATACGCTACCATAGACTATCGCTCGCACTCCATGCTGAGCCACAGCAGCCAGAGGCCGAGTGCTGTATAAACTTGATGGGAGATGTCTCCACAGACAAAGTGAGAGGGAAGTGGGCCGGGGCAGGGGACACAGGTGGGTCTCCTGGACGAGGCATTGGTAGTCTTCGTACTACAAGGTGTTGCTGGAGGGCTTCTCTCCAGGTTCCACCAAGCCCCGCAGTCCCACCATCCAAGTATAAAATAATCACTCAGACGCGTATATTACTTACAAACTGTATGGCCGTGGCAGGCTTCTTGCTAACTGTTCTTATATCTTAAATTAACCCATTTCCATAAATCTATACCTTGCCACGTGGCTCGTGGCTTACCGGCGTCTTTACTTGTTGCTTGTCCCCTTCTTCCTGTTTCCCCAATTCTCCTCTCTCCTTGTCCCGCCTTTACTTCCTGCCTGGTCACTGGCCATCAGTGTTTTATTTATATAGAGCGATATCCACAGCAACAATGTAATTGTAGTTAAAAAAATATTTCACGAGGCCAGCCTGCGCTACAGAGCGAGATCCAGGACAGGCCCAAAGCTACACAGAGAAACCCTGTCTTGAAAAAAGAAAAAAAATTTCAAAAGGTTCAGGAGAGACTCAGCAGTAGATCCCTGCCTAGAATCCCCAGTGAGGGGCTGGGGGCGTGGCTCAGGGTGGAGCCCCGTCTAGAATCCCCAGTGAGGGGCTGGGGGCGTGGCTCAGGGTGGAGCCCCTGCCTAGGATCCCCCAGTGAGGGGCTGGGGGCGTGGTCAGGGTGGAGCCCCGCCCAGGTTGTGTGGGCTGAGGGTTACAACTCTAATGTGAGAGCAAAGGCTGCTGGGGGCGTGTGTGCCCCGCCCCTTTGCCATCCCTGCGGCCGCCAAGGGTTGTGTTGTGCAGTCAACCTAGGCTACACATGGAGAGCTTGTCTTTGAAAAACCGCTTCTGTGTATGGTCTGTAAGTCATGGGGTGGGTGCTGGCCGCCTCCCATCCCCTCTTTCCGGTGTCCTGCAGCCTGCTGAGGGATGCCCAAGAAGTTCCAGGGCGAGAACAGCAAGTCGGCAGCTGCCCGAGCACGGAGGGCTGAAGCCAAGGCGGCAGCTGATGCCAAGAAACAGAAGGAGCTGGAAGATGCTTACTGGAAGGATGAGGACAAACACGTGATGCGGAAGGAGCAGCGCAAGGTGGGTGGGGCGGGCCTGGAGCGGCTCTAGGTCTCGGTGGCGGGATGGGACCAGCTGGAGCGGCCTCCTGCCTTTGTACCTTGGAGCCCGGGTCCCCAATTCGCTGGTGTGGTGTTCAGGGCCGTGCTGACAGGTCAGCCCGCCAGGTGGCCCTGCTGGGCTGGTGAGATGCCCTTCGGCTTCCTTGGCCCGGGTTTGTGGCCCAGGCGGGATGCCTGCGCCGGCCTCTCCTGACTCAGCTCGGGTACTCCAGGCCCAACACCACGATCAGATACCGATGACTACTTGGTCCTGGGCTCTTGGAACTTTCCGGAAACTGTTCCTTCTCTGGGGGCAGGATCTGCCGGCACCCAGCCCGGCCAGGCCCTCTGCCCCCGGACAGAAGAGGTCCCAGGACCAGGAGTGGGGTCTTCGGAACCTGTGGGGAATGGAGGGCAGAGGAGCCTCAGGACGATGCTGCCTCTGGCTTAGGGAGAAACTGAGGCAGACTCCTGCAGCTGCCCTCAAATACCTTTGACTGCGAACCCAGACAGGCTTTCTTGCCCCGCGTTTGGGGCAGAGGCTCACGAGTACCTCGTGAGTCATTTTCGCTGCCCAGGTCCATCTGCAGCAGGTGCCCGGGGCGGGGGTGGGGAAGAAGGACCAGCACCATTTGGGTGCCACCCTCGGGGCTCCGGCGGCCTCCGGACAGATGCAGCCTCCCGGGGTGACGCTGATGCTGTCGTAGGAGGAGAAGGAGAAGAGACGCCTGGAGCAGCTGGAGCGCAAGAAGGAGACGCAGCGGCTGCTGGAGGAGGAGGACTCCCGGCTCAAGGGCGGCAAGGCCCCGCGCGCGGCGCCGCCGGCCAAGGTCACGCGCGCGCAGATCGAGGACTCGCTGCGCCGAGAGCAGCGCGCCGAGCCAGGTAGGCGCGGGCCAGCGCGTGCGTCCCTAAGGACCTGGCCCACGCCGCGTGCTCACGCCCGTCCCTGTCCCCACAGTGGAGAAGGCCAAGAGCCACCTGGAGGTGCCGCTGGAGGAGAACCTGAACCGGCGCGTGCTGGACGAGGGCAGCGTGGAAGCTCGCACCGTGGAGGACGCCATCGCCGTGCTCAGGTGGGCGGGGCCTGCGGGGCGGGGCGGGGCCTGCGGGCGGGGCGGGGCCTGCGGGCGGGGCTCTGGGCGCTGACTCCAGGCCCCACAGTGTGGCAGAGGACGCGGACCGGCACCCCGAGCGCCGCATGCGCGCGGCCTTCACCGCGTTCGAGGAGGTGCAGCTGCCGCGACTGAAGCAGGAGAACCCCAACATGCGGCTGTCGCAGCTGAAGCAGCTGCTGA
The DNA here is from genome assembly GCF_004664715.2 of Peromyscus leucopus. Classification (NCBI taxonomy): domain Eukaryota; kingdom Metazoa; phylum Chordata; class Mammalia; order Rodentia; family Cricetidae; genus Peromyscus; species Peromyscus leucopus. Next base: position 54,268,619 of record NC_051077.1, read on the forward strand.
AGAAGGAGTGGTTGCGCTCCCCCGACAACCCCATGAACCAGCGTGCGCTGCCCTTCAATGCGCCTAAGTGACGGAACCAGGCTCGAGTCCAGCTTGTCCAGGTCCAGCTCATCGGGGTCCAGGCGTCCCCTCCAGCCAGGCCTGCCTGGGTCCCAGGGAGTCCCGAGCCTGGGACACTCCCGGCTGCGCCCTCAGTCACCCTCAGCAATCCAGAGGGTCCCCGCTCTGAGCAACACCTAGCCCCTGTGCGCCCCATGGAGCCCGGCTGAGCACCCCGCCCAATAAAGGCTGTGCTGAGGCTGCCTGCGGCCATGTCCACATGTGTGGCGGGGACCTCTGGTGGAGGGAGGGGCTGCGTGACGACCGCGGCCGAGCCACTGGACCGCAGGCCACGGTGATTGGGAAGACTACCCCAGCCTGAGGGGTGAGGCGGGTTTCTCCAGCTGACGGTCAGGGAGGAGCAGGAGGGGCTGGGCTGGGCTGGCGGAGCTGGCAGGTGGAGGCCATTGGCCCTGAGAGGGAAGAGTATAGGATTTGAACCCGGAACTGCCTTCTCTAGCTGCGTGAACCCTGAAGAGCAGAGAGGGAGTCTGGGGGACCCACCAGCCTCTGTAGGCAGTGAAAACCGCATGCCAGGACGTGGAAGGCTGCGCTATACCCTGGCCACGGCCCTGTCGGCTGGACAGGCAGTGTGGTGGGGGCGGGGCATGGCAATCGGCAGCTCTTACTGAAGAATGGCGCTGACTCCGGCTGGACGCCGGCCCAGTGTCCTAGGGCATCAAGACGGCCCATCATGAAGATAACGGCACGCGGGTGCGGTGGGTGGAGGGATTTATCAGGTCCTGCCGTGGTGACACCTCACACACGAAGCCGTCACCTGCCACTTGCTCCCTTCTCACCCCCTATTTTTTTCTTGGATTCTACACAGCAACTGTGTCACCCTCAAGACCGGTGATCTATCCGTTCCTTGTACCAAGAAATATGTGGGTCCCTGCAGGTGTCCCCAGCTTCCAAAGGGCCAGGACTGCAGTGAAGGGCGCTGGTTTTGATCAAATGTAAATCTCAGGAAGTGGGGCTTTGAAGAGTGTGAAAGTTCCCCACCCCATCAGAGAGGAGGACCCACTGACGAAGGCCTCGCCTGCCCTTAAAGCAGAGTGTTGAAGGGACGCGGCTGGAATGGTCTGGGGTGGAAAGCCGCGGGAAACCAGTGTGGCGGGATGGGTCGGGGACATGGCCGAGCGACAGCACTTGGCTGCATGTGTGAGACCCTGGGCTCAGCCCCGGACTGGAAAAGAAATCCTAAACTAGGCATGGGGGGGGCACACGCCGGTCACCCCAGCACTCGGGGGTGCACACGCCCGTCACCCCAGCACTCAAGGCACACGTCCGTCACCCCAGCACTCGGGGGTGCACACGTCCGTCACCCCAGCACTCGGGGCGCACGCTCGCCACCCCAGCACTCGGGGTGCACACGCCCGTCACCCCAGCACTCGGGGGTGCACACGCCCGTCACCCCAGCACTCAAGGCACACGTCCGTCACCCCAGCACTCGGGGGTGCACACGCCCGTCACCCCAGCACTCGGGGGTGCACACGCCCGTCACCCCAGCACTCGGGGGTGCACACGCCCGTCACCCCAGCACTCAAGGCACACGTCCGTCACCCCAGCACTCGGGGCACACGTCCGTCACCCCAGCACTCAAGGCACACGCCCGTCACCCCAGCACTCGGGGCACACGTCCGTCACCCCAGCACTCAAGGCACACGTCCGTCACCCCAGCACTCGGGGATGCACACGCCCGTCACCCCAGCACTCGGGGCACACGCCTGCCACCCCAGCACTCGGGGCACACGCCCGCCACCCCAGCACTCGGGGCACACGCCCGCCACCCCAGCACTCGAGGATGCACACGCCCGTCACCCCAGCACTCGGGGGTCAGTTCATGGTCGTCTTGGCCCTGTGGTGATGAAGTGGCCAGGTTGGGCTACAGGATTCTAAACGGGTTGTGGGGAGAGACGACGACTGTGCAAGGCCGTGGGATGGTGGCTCACCAGGGGCACCCCGGGAACAGGACTGAGGTCCCTGGCATCTTGGAGAAGCCCTGGGCGAGGCTCGGTGGGGGTTAAGGGAGGGAACAGGAAGGCGCCATGCAGGGGGCGTGGCGGCGACGGAGCAGCCTGGGGTTCGCACAGCTGGACGTGTGCCCTGCACCCTTGAGCGGCACACACCGCTGACTCACAGTGGCAGGCTGCTGGGACCCGAACGCGAGGCCAGGCAGCCCACCACGCTCTCGGCTCCAGGTGCCTCAGCTACAAAACCGGCTTTGGTAGCTCCCTGTAAAATGGTGTTCGCATCCACCTTGGCTGCGACTAAGATCTTAGGCAAGGTTATTCTGGCTGTGCTCTTGGGAGGCTGGAGTAGGATTTCCTGGAGTTCAAGGTCAACCTGGGCTATGGAGACCTCTAAAAAAAGTATTCAGGAGTTAGAGTTGGCTCGGTAGGTAAGATTCCACCCGGGTTCGATTCCAGCACCCACATGGCAGCTCACAACTGTAACTGCAGCGCCAGGGGCTCCGGTGACCTCTTCTGAGCTCTGCACGGGCACCAGATCCAAGCGTGGTGTGCACACGTGTGTGCAGACTCGTGCGTCCAGACAAAACACGGTCACATCAACGCTGGCAACTAAAGCCGTCAGCGTGAGACAAGGTCTGGTGACCAAGATTGCCCTTAACCGGATTCTCCTCGCCGGGAAGGCGTCCCACGGCACCGCGGGCTCCCCGGGTGACCACGGAGGCCGCCAGCAGGGGGGGGCAGGGGCGTGGGGCCCGCTGCAGAGCCAGTTCCTGCAAAGCCAGGCTGAGGCAGGAGCGTTGCTGCAAGTTCAAAGCCAGGCTGAGCCACATACAGAGACACTGTGTCAAAATGAAAAACGACGCCGACAGGGGCGGAAAGCCCAGGCGACAGCCTTTGTTCTGCAGAAAGACCGCAGCGCCCGGAATCCCGGCCTGCGCGCCTGCGCACTAGCAGCGAGGAATCCCCGGCTCCGGGCTGCGGTGAAAGGGGAGTTCCGAGCAGTTACCAAGGAGACCGGCTCGCCCTAGCAACCGCGCACCGCGCATGCGCGGAGGGTTTGTTCCCCTCACCTGGGCTTTCCCTGTGCGCGTGTGTGTGTGTGTGCGCGTGGGGGGGAGGAGGGGATACCCTGCGCGCATGCGCCAGCCGCTACACGTCCCGGGGGACTAGGGGAATCCTCCACCCCAGCGCCCACGCGGTCCGGGGAAACCGGCTCGAACCAGAGTGGAGCTCCCCGCGAGGGCGGCGGGGGCGGGCTGCCAGCGGGGTCTTCCCCGCGTTCCCGCCCGCGGTCGCCATGGCAACCGCGCGGGGGCTGCAGCCAGGGCGACGGGGAAGCCGGGCGGGTGTGCGCATGCGCCGCCGAAGCAGGGATCCCCCTCGGCGGGGGCGGCGGGGACCTCGGGGACAAAGGGGCCCGCGGGGCTGCGAGCGGAGCCGGCGTCCTGGGCCCGCGGCCCCGCCCGACCCAGGAGCTGCCCAGCTCGCGGCCCTGTCCGCCCGCAGAATTAAGAGTTCGAGGCCAGCGTGGGCTCCATGAGGCCTGGTCCGAAGATGAAAAGCAGAACGCAGGGCACAGAGCCTGCAGCCGTGATCGGCTCCTCATCTCCACACCCCCAGCCTCTCCCCCTCCTCCACCGTCTCCCCAAACCCTCCCCGTCCCTCCCCATCCCCCTCCCCTTCCTCACGTGCCATCCCCCGGCCGCGAACCCAGCAGAGTACTCGGACGTGCCCGGGCGCGGCGCCCCCCACGGGGTTCCCGGCCCCGGGGCTGCGCCTCTGGGGTCCTCCAGGACCCCGACCTGGCCGCGCCCTTCCCAGCGCATCACGCAGAAGCATCCGCGCTGGCCGCGCGCTGAGCGGCAGTCTCCTGCCGTGGGCCGCCGCGAGGCTACCTTTAGGGACAAGACTGCCTCGCGCCTTTGTCCCCAGCACAAAGCTTCCTTCCCTCCTGTGTGACCCGCAGGACGGTCGGGCCCAGCGACGCCCTGACCTCGGCCCCCGCGCGCGCGGGGCGGCCCCACTGTGACTGAAGTTTCGGGGACGCCCTGCGGAGGGCACGAGGGACCTTCCGGCTGGGTGCAGACCCTCCCCAGGCGCCCCTCTGCGTAGCGCCCCTCCCTTGAGGCTAGGTCACCCCCGATGCAGCTCCCGCCCCCCGGGTGGCCTCTGGCTCCTCTTTGTCCGGGGGGAGGAGGATGGATGCCCCGGGGACCGAGAGCCTCGGGGACGTGAAGCCCCGGCGCGGTGGCCGCACGGACGCGGGTAGGGGCGGTCACCTTGAGGCCGTGAAGAGGGGCGGGGGGAGTTGTCCCAGGGCGGAGCTGGCAAAGGGGTCCAGACGCTGTGGTCTGGAGGCTGGACCGGTTCCGAGGGACGCTGGGGTTAGCCAGGGTCACCCAGGGGGCCTGGGAGAACTCGGGCTTGCAGGGAGAGAGAGGGGGGTGTGCGGCCCGGGATGGGACCGGTCACCGGGCCAGCAAGGCGAGTCACGAGGCAGATGTCGGGGTCCGTGAGCCGCGCGCGGCTCGGGGACTCCGCTCAGGTCGGCGTATGGTTCAGGGTCCCCACAGCGAGGGGGTCCTTTGTCCCCACCGCTTCCCGACTTTCTGCATCGGGGCGGCGCGCAGGGAGGTGTCGGGGCGGCGCGGCGCTCCCGAGCCCCGTCCTGCGGACCCCGAAGTCCCCCTCGTGTCCTCTCCCGGCCTTCCCGCGGCTCCGCGGCGGGAGGGGCGCTCACGGCCCGCGCGTGTCGCCGGCGCATCCCAGCCCCGCCCGCCCGCGGAATCCCCGGCCACCGCGGGAGCGCGGCGCAGCTCACGACGTGCTGCGGGGCTGGGGGCCGGCGGCCGGGGGACGGCTATTTTTAGAACAAATCGAAGAAAGGGGGAGGAAAAAATACAAACACCAAAATAACAACAAGGAAAACTGATGGAGGCTCTTAGAGGCCTCCGCGCTCCCAGGAGGAAATACCCCTGCCTCGGCGCGCGGCAGAAGGTGGGTGGGCGCTCAAGGGTGTGGCTTGGAGGGAGGGGCTACGAGGGGGGCGGGGGCGGGGGGACGACACCGAGAAGACAAAGCGAGGCACAGCTAGCAGCCCGCATCTCAATCTTGAGAGCCACCCCAGAGGAGGGCTGGGGAAACTGAGGCTTGGGTCTGGTCAAGATCACCAGAGGGGTCTCTGGCCTCTCCCCAGCCCAGGCTCTGCTTGCCGGCGCCTTGAGCACTCCAGACCCCAGGAGGCGCATTGTTCTGTCTGGGTGGTTTGACCTTCACGGTCCCGCCACCCCGGCCTCCGCCGTTAGGGGCGCAGGGGGGACCCCGGCTGCGTGGGCGGCGCCTCCCAGTCAGACACGGGAACGGAGAAGTTTTCTCTGCTGCCTCTCCGGGCACTCAGACCCCCTCCCCTCCTAACTAGGACCTTCCAGCCCGGGCCGCGTCACCGGCTGCGGGAGTCTCCGGGCGTCCCTCCCCTTGACCCTCCCCGGCCCGGACTCGGTCCCCGGCGGCCTCCCGGGCTCAGCTTCTTCTGAAGCGCAGTGCCCTGGGGGAGGCCACGCTGCTGCGCCTGGCTGGGGTGAGGGGCTGGGATTCCCTGTCCCTGTCGTAGCCTCAGTTTCCCCCGTCTGCAAACTGAGCGCTTTAAGCCAGCGGCCACCGAGGTGGCCCCAGCCCTTGGAGTGTCCTGGGTCGTTGTCTTCGCGCTGGGAACCAGGGGGGGATACCTGACCGTCCCCAGCGGCCGGGGCAGGGGTCCGCGCTGCGGCGGCGCGCACACCTCGACTCTCACGCCCTTGCCTGGCCGCCTGTGCACTTGGTTTTGCTCTTGGGCCGGGACGCAGGGGCTCCAGCAGCTGAGGCCGGAGACTGCTGGTGAGTTACAGACCGAAATGGGGGGAGCGGGATGACAGGGTGATGAGGTGGGGGCGTCTCTTCACCGGAGACCTGCGGGAACCACGGGGTGTCCCTTCGTTTCCCCAGACCACCAGGAGCTGAGACTGCCCCAGAACAAACCCTGAGTCCCCGAGGAAAGGGGCTGAGCTCCAGGGTGAGGCTGGGGAGCTGGGGACTCACCCAGCGTGGCAGCCCTCGAGGTCCCCCGTAGCCCCTTCCTCGGGCAGGGGTTCCCACGTTCGGTGGGGATTCCCCAGCTGTGGCGGGTGGGAGCCTCGAGATGACCCACAGGGTTTTCCTCTCACTTTCTCGGAGTCAGCCCCCTGCGGTGGGTAGCTGGGAGGTCCGGAGAGGGTTAGTACTCACCCAAGGTCACCCAGCAAGGGGCGGGGGCAGAGCAGTCACGAGCCTAGCTCCCACGGATGGGGTCCTAGGCTGGGTTATTCCCATCCTGCCTTATCCCTGAGCGGGGTGTGAGGCCCCTCAACCTGGTTCCTAGCAATTAGGGGGATTAAGTTAGGGTCCCCAGGGCGCACAGAGACCTGGCCGCGAAGGAGCTTGGAGGCTGCCGGAAACCTAGCGGAGAAAAGCCCAGGGGCAGGGGCAGGTGTCTAGAGGGGCGGGCAGAGTGACCTTGGCAGCCCCTGCCCTCTCCAGCCACCCTCAGCTCCAAGGAACTGAAACCTGAGCCACCTACCCCGTGGCCACCGCCCCCCATGTCCCCGTGGCCACCACCCCTTGCCCACGTCCTAGGAAGAGGACGTGTCACGTTCAAGTTCACAGCGCCGAAGGACGGGGGACCAGGAGGGGGGACCAGGAGGTGTAGGGAAAGGGGTGCTGGGAACAGGCAGTATGCAGGGCCCGCGTCTCAGGGGGTGAGGCCTCTGCCATGGGCCTGGGGTAGCTCTGAGGACCCCCAAGGCGTCATTGACAAATGAAGCATTTCATCATATTTTGGAAGAAAGCCTCATCAAGGAAGCCCTGGCTGGCTTTGAACTCAAAGGTTGGTCTTTCTTTGCACCCTGAGTGCTGGGATTAAAAGCCTGGGCCACCTTGTCCAACTTGGGTTTTTTGTTTTGATTTTTTGTTTGTTTGTTTCTTTGGCTTATTAAATACGATATCTTACTTGGCCGCTCAGGCTGTTCTGGAACCTGAGATCTTCCCGCCTCAAAGGCTGGGCTCAAGCTGGGGGATCTCCACGCTGAGGGATCAATAGATCTTTAGCTGGATGGTGCACACCTTTAATCCCAGCACTCGGGAGGCAGAGGCAGGCGGACCTCTGTGAGTTCGAGGCCAGCCTGGTCTACAGAGTGAGTTCCAGGTTAGCCAGGGCTACACAGAGAAACCCTGTCTTGAAAAACAAAACACGGAAGGAATGCTGTGGTCCTGTCCCATCTGGTACCCACGTCTGATCCTTACAGGTGCAGAGAAGGAAAGCCACAGGAGGAGCTATTCCACTGCTGAGGGGCAACTTCGAGGGACTGAAGAACACGGGCCTCAGGTGAGTGGCTTCCAGAGCCCCTTGACCCCAGGGTGAATTTCCTAGTCCTGGTCACCTTTAGGGGTAGGAAAGTTGATAATTGCCAGGTCTATGGTTGGGGCCTTTCATTCCAGCTTGGGATTTTAGGTGGGAGACCAGCCTGGGCTACGGATTGATACTTTGTCTCAAAAAACAGCAACCAGGAGGACAGCAGGGCTCGCTCGCTGGCTACCAGCCCAGCTCCAGGCTCAGTGAGAGACCCTGCCTCAAGGGAATAAAGCTGAGAGTGATCGACAGACACCTGACACTCTGGCCTACTCAGAGACACCCCACACACAGGCAGAGAGAGACACAAACACACACAGAGACACCCACACACACACAAAATAATGAATACAGCCAGCAGGCCGGGCCCTTTCTGCTGGCGGGAAGTCCCAGCACTGGGCAGTTGGATACTGAAGGCTCCGAAGTCTGAGGCTAGTGAGTTTGAGACCAGGGTGACATGAACCTTGTCCCTATAAACAACACACACACACACACACACACACACACACACACACACACACACACCCCACAACTGAAATTCAATTAAAACACTTTAAAGAATTAATTTTGATTGTTTTAAAGCATGTGTCTGTGTGAGCGTCCGTGTGTCTGTTGGTGCAGCTGGCATGATGGGAGGTAGGCCTCTCGATGTGGGTGCTGGGGACCCTGGGGGAGCAGCGGGTGCTCTTGCTGAGACGTCTTGCTAGTCCTTAATTAAAAAAACAAAAACAAAAAAACACTTTAGGCTCGGTGGCGCACGCCTTTAATCCCAGCCCTTGGGAGGCAGAGGCAGGCGGATCTCTGTGAGTTCAAGGCCAGCCTGGTCTACAGAGTGAGATCCAGCACAGCCAGGGCTACACAGAGAAACCCTGTCTCGAAAATCAACAACAAAACGTCGAGTTTCTTTTTATGAGCATGCTGTGCATGCATATCTGTGGATCACGTGCAATGCTGCCCTGGCAGGCCAGAAGAGGGTGTTGGATCCCCTGCAATTAGAGTCGCAGCTGCTGGCGAGGTGCCCTGTGGGCATCAGCCCTCTCAATTAGATATTTTAAAAGGTCTGGGGCTGCTGCTCACTTGGTAGGGCTCTTGCCTGGTCTACACCAAACCCTGGCTTCCATTTCCAGACTGCAAAAACTAGTCACATGGGAGATGGAGCCAGGAAGATCTGAGGTTGAAGGTTATCCTTGGCTACATAGTGAAGTTGAGGCCAGCCTGGACTATCTAAGACCCTGTCTTGAAACATGAAAGCAAGGGCTGGGCAGTGGTGGCACACACCTTTAATCCCAGCACTCAGGAGGCAGGAGCAGGCAGATCTCTGTGAGTTCGAGGCCAGCCTGGGCTACAAAGTGAGTTCCAGGACAGCCAGGGCTACATGGTAAGATCCTGTTTCTTCTTTCTTCTTCTTTTTTTTTTTTGGTTTTTCGAGACAGGGTTTCTCTGTGTAGCTTTGCGCCTTTCCTGGAACTCACTCTGTAGCCCAGGCTGGCCTCGAACTCACAGAGATCCGCCTGCCTCTGCCTCCCAAGTGCTGGGATTAAAGGCATGCGCCGCCACCACCGCCAGGCAAAATAAAAAATTTAAAGACCTACAAAAACAATGGGGAAACTCCTGCGGTTTAGGGAAAGGCCTGGAGCAGCCTCAGTGCCCTAAGACACCAGCAAACTCCGGGACGCTTGCTCTGTCCTCTCCGCGGGCGTGGAAAGCCGGTTCAGAGAGGTCGGTGACCTGCTCAGTGGCACACAGCCTGCCCCCCCTCAGCCTCCATTCCTGACTGACGCCTAAGGTCAGCCCTGAGCCGGCCTGGCGCAGTATTATCAGTCAGCAGACAGAGCTGCTGTGTGAGGTCCACGGCGGCACTGTGCACGGTGCGGACGGAGACCTTACAAACATCAGGGCGGTTCTTACAAACATCAGGGCGGTTCTTACAAACATCAGGGCGGTTCTTACAAACATCAGGGCGGTTCTGAGACAGCTCACGCCGGAGTCGGGGGCAGAAGTGCGGGTCTGCACGGGGTTGCCGCTGAAGCTGTAGCTGGGCCTCTGGGTGACCCGATGTCCAGAGCTGCGCCTGCGGGAGCCGTCGGTGGCCCGGCACTGAGTGTGGGGCCAAAGGGAGACCTGTGCACGCGGGGTGAGGGGCAGGGACTTCAGCGCCTCCCCCCCCCCCCGTGAGGGGCAGGGACTTCAGCGCCCCCCCCCCCCGTGAGGGGCAGGGACTTCAGCGCCCCCCCCCCCCGTGCGTGATGGCCACGCTTTGCTCACTGCTGGGGGGGGGAGTGCGGGCCTCCCAGGGCCTCCTGTCCCTTCCCAGGCTGGTTCTCCCCACTGAGGTCGGGCTTGTCCCGGTCTGCGCTGTCCCGAGAGAACAAGCTCTGTATGCAGGAGGGCCTGGCGCGCCAAGCTCTGTATGCAGCGCGCTGATGGGTGACTCCAGACCTCGGAGCCCCAGATAGCCCAGAATCAGCTCCCCCGCGGTGTGCTTCTCCCCGCGGTGTGCTTCTCCCCGCGGTGTGCTTCTCCCCTGTGGTGTGCTTCTCCCTCCTGTGGTGTGCTTCTCCCTCCTGTGGTGTGCTTCTCCCCCGCGGTGTGCTTCTCCCCTGTGGTGTGCTTCTCCCCCGTGGTGTGCTTCTCCCTCCTGTGGTGTGCTTCTCCCCCGTGGTGTGCTTCTCCCCTGTGGTGTGCTTCTCCCCTGTGGTGTGCTTCTCCCCCGTGGTGTGCTTCTCTCCTGTGGTGTGCTTCTCCCTCCTGTGGTGTGCTTCTCCCTCCTGTGGTGTGCTTCTCCCCTGTGATGTGCTTCTCCCCCCTGTGGTGTGCTTCTCCCTCCTGTGGTGTGCTTCTCCCTCCTGTGGTGTGCTTCTCCCCTGTGATGTGCTTCTCCCCCCTGTGGTGTGCTTCTCCCTCCTGTGGTGTGCTTCTCCCCCTGTGGTGTGCTTCTCCCTGTGATGTGCTTCTCCCCCCTGTGGTGTGCTTCTCCCTGTGATGTGCTTCTCCCCCCTGTGGTGTGCTTCTCCCTCCTGTGGTGTGCTTCTCCCCCCTGTGGTGTGCTTCTCCCTCCTGTGGTGTGCTTCTCCCTGTGATGTGCTTCTCCCCCCTGTGGTGTGCTTCTCCCTCCTGTGGTGTGCTTCTCCCCTGTGGTGTGCTTCTCCCTCCTGTGATGTGCTTCTCCCCTGTGGTGTGCTTCTCCCCTGTGGTGTGCTTCTCCCCTGTGGTGTGCTTCTCCCCCCTGTGGTGTGCTTCTCCCCTGTGGTGTGCTTCTCCCTCCTGTGATGTGCTTCTCCCCTGTGGTGTGCTTCTCCCCTGTGGTGTGCTTCTCCCCTGTGGTGTGCTTCTCCCCCCTGTGATGTGCTTCTCCCTCCTGTGGTGTGCTTCTCCCTCCTGTGGTGTGCTTCTCCCCTGTGGTGTGCTTCTCCCCGAGGTGTGCTTCTCCCTGTGGTGTGCTTCTCCCTGTGATGTGCTTCTCCCCGAGGTGTGCTTCTCCCTCCTGTGGTGTGCTTCTCCCCTCCTGTGGTGTGCTTCTCCCCTCCTGTGGTGTGCTTCTCCCCTCCTGTGGTGTGCTTCTCCCCTGTGGTGTGCTTCTCCCCTGTGGTGTGCTTCTCCCCCCTGTGATGTGCTTCTCCCTCCTGTGGTGTGCTTCTCCCTCCTGTGGTGTGCTTCTCCCCTGTGGTGTGCTTCTCCCCGAGGTGTGCTTCTCCCCCCTGTGGTGTGCTTCTCCCCTGTGGTGTGCTTCTCCCCTGTGGTGTGCTTCTCCCTGTGATGTGCTTCTCCCCGAGGTGTGCTTCTCCCTCCTGTGGTGTGCTTCTCCCCTCCTGTGGTGTGCTTCTCCCCTCCTGTGGTGTGCTTCTCCCCTGTGATGTGCTTCTCCCCTGTGGTGTGCTTCTCCCCTGTGGTGTGCTTCTCCCCCCTGTGATGTGCTTCTCCCCCCTGTGATGTGCTTCTCCCCCCTGTGATGTGCTTCTCCCCTGTGGTGTGCTTCTCCCCTGTGGTGTGCTTCTCCCCCCTGTGCTGTGCTTCTCCCCCGTGGTGTGCTTCTCCCCCGTGGTGTGCTTCTCCCCCGTGGTGTGCTTCTCCCCCGTGGTGTGCTTCTCCCCTGTGGTGTGCTTCTCCCCCCCTGCCGGCCTTCCCTGCCGACCCTGCGGTGACAGGCGCGCGTCTCGGGACCGGCTGACTTCAGAGCGTGCGTGGCTCAGCTGGGGAGGTGGAGCCGCAGTGCGCGTGGCCAGGCCGCTGAGTCCGCGACGTCCTCCGTGGGAGTCCACGTGAGCGCGGTCAGCGTGGGAGCCGCAGTCGGCCCTGGGCGCCAGGGGGCGCGTGGTGGGTCAGGGACGGAAGGAGAGCTGGGTGGGCAGTGAGCGGCCAAGGTCCCGAGAGGCGAGAAGGGCGTGACCCCAGCCCCGGGACCGCAGGCAGCTTAGTGTCCATCGAAGGGGCTGAAATGTGCCTCGGTTGGTGGAGTGCTTATAGCTCGGTTGGTGGAGCGCTTATAGCTCGGTTGGTGGAGTGCTTATAGCTCGGTTGGTGGAGTGCTTATTGCTCGGTTGGTGGAGTGCTTATAGCTCGGTTGGTGGAGCGCTTATAGCTCGGTTGGTGGAGCGCTTATAGCTCGGTTGGTGGAGTGCTTATAGCTCGGTTGGTGGAGTGCTTATAGCTCGGTTGGTGGAGTGCTTATTGCTCGGTTGGTGGAGTGCTTATAGCTCGGTTGGTGGAGCGCTTATAGCTCGGTTGGTGGAGTGCTTATAGCTCGGTTGGTGGAGTGCTTATAGCTCGGTTGGTGGAGTGCTTATAGCTCGGTTGGTGGGGTGCTTATAGCTCGGTTGGTGGAGGCGCCCCTGGTGTTTGTGAACCCCTAGTTCCGCCATTGCTCAAATGGGGCTTGAGCCCGTGCCTGTCACCCCAGCCCGAGAGGTCGAGACGGGAGGTCGGAAGTTCAAGGTCAGCCTCGGCCTCAGCGGCTTCCGGCCTCCGACACGAGACCCGTTCTCCAGGACGGAAACAAAGATTCCTGGGTGGTGAGCAGGGCCCTGGCCACGAGGGCGAGGTGGCCCGGGGCAGGGGGTCCAGGCGCTGGAGGCCCCAGCAGGGTCGCCAAGGCCTGTCACCCCAGGCTAGCCCTGTCACCCCAGGCTAGCCCTGTCACCCCAGGCTAGGCCCTGTCACCCCAGGCTAGGCCCGTCACCCCAGGCTAGCCCTGTCACCCCAGGCTAGGCCCTGTCACCCCAGGCTAGCCCCGTCACCCCAGGCTAGCCCCGTCACCCCAGGCTAGCCCTGTCACCCCAGGCTAGCCCTGTCTGGGCCGAGTGTGGGGTGCGGATGTGGCCGCCACCCCTGGACTGGACTCTCACTGCGGCTCCGGCCGGGCCTGGATCTGAGCTGTGGGTGGCGGTGCCGTGGCCCAGCGCGGCCACCAGGTCCAGGCCACAGACCTGCCGGGCCTCCCTCCCTCCCCTCCCCCTCCCTCCCCTCCCCCCTCCCTCCCCTCCTCCTCCCTCCCCTCCCTCCCCTCCTCCTCCCTCCCTCCCCTCCCCCCCTCCCTCCCTCCCTCCCTCCCCCTCCCCCCTCCCACCCCCACCCCGCAGCCCTGCCTGGGGAGCGGACAGGCGCGGAGGGAGGCTTTGCCCCCGGCCCGGAGCCTCCTCAGCTGTCAGCAGTGGCTGGGGGGGGGGCGCAGGGGGAGGACGGGCCGCCCCTCGGTCCTCACGGAGTCTAGGAGACACCTGACACCGCGGCCCCCTAGCGAGAAGGCCGAGGCAGGAGGATTTCAGCGAGTGAGCTCGGATCAGCCTCGGCTACAGAGTGGGACGCTGTGGACAAAACACAAGAGCACAAAAACGCGGACCAGCTGCGTGGGGCGGCCAAGCCTGTCCCGCCGGCTCGCAGGGGTGCGGAGGGGAGGGGAGGTGCGGAGGGGAGGGGCAGGAGCATCCCTGGCTGCAAGGCCAGATAGAGCTAACCTGGGCTACCTGGTAAGTTCTGGGCAGCCCGGGCTGCAGGATGAGTTCGAGGCCAGCCTGGGCTCCCTGAGACCCCAATTCAAAACAAAACTTGCACGTGGGAGCCCAGCAGGGGTGGGGGGCGGTGGGGGCCGCAGGGGTGGGGGGCCGCAGGGGTGGGGCGGTGGGGGCCGCAGGGGTGGGGGCCGCAGGGGTGGGGGGCCGCAGGGGTGGGGCGGTGGGGGCCGCAGGGGTGGGGGGCCGCAGGGGTGGGGCGGTGGGGGCCGCAGGGGTGGGGCGGTGGGGGCCGCAGGGGTGGGGGCCGCAGGGGTGGGGCCGCAGGGGTGGGGGCCGCAGGGGTGGGGGGCGGTGGGGGCCGCAGGGGTGGGGGGCCGCAGGGGTGGGGTTCGGGGCGGCCCGTCTGTGCCAGGGCGCGGCCCCCGGGTGCACCGGACCCCGCGCGCCGCCGCCCGTCACCTGGGTTCCCGTCCCTGCCGGGCGCCCGGAGGCAGCTTTAAGCGTGGGCGGGGCCTGCGGGGTCACGGGGGCGGGGCCTGCCGCGCTCAGCCAATCCGAGGCGCCGCTCGCCGGGGGCGGGCGCTTCCCCCCAGCCCGGCCGGCCGCGGCGGGGACACACGGGTCCGGGTCCGGGTCCCCGCCGTGGCCCGCAGGTACCGGCGCGAGGGCGCGGGAGGTCGGCGGCCGCGAGCCCCCGGGACCCCGGCTGGGGACGCCGCTGCGGGCGCTGTCGCCGCGGGGTCAGGGCCAGGGACGCGGAGAGCGGGTGCGCGCGTCCCCCGGTGAGGCAAGGTTGCGAGTGGGGGACGCCGAGTCCACGGAGTCCGCGCACAGAGTGGAGACGGCACAGCCGGTGGCCTGAGCACGGGCTCGCGCGCCGCTCCGAACCGGGGTCCGGGGCTCAGGGACGGCGCCTGGGCTGCCAGCCTGGGCCCAGTAAGCTCCCCGGCAGCCGATGGGCAAAGGGCAAGCGGAGCGGGTCACCCCAGGAGCCAGTGGCCTGCTGCGGAGGGACCTGGGGTCCTTCCTCGCCTCGTCCGTCCCCCGGCTGCCGGGGAGGCCGCCCCGCAGTCTAGTGTTCTGGGGGTTTTCCTCGTTCTCACTGTGGTTCCTGTGCGGGGTGCGGGGGGTGGGCCCCTCCTGAGACTCCCTGCAAGGGACGCCTGTCGATCCGATTTTGTTGTATTTTGTTTTGAGCCGGTCTCCTGTAGCACAGGCTGGCCCCCAGGTCAGGTAGCACAGGCTGTCCTTGAGGTCCAGAGCTTCCTGCCTCAGCCTCCCCAGCTGCTTAGGTGGGGTCTGTGTCCGTACCCGGCACGGCGGCTCGCGCCCGCCACCCCAGCGCCTGGTGTGTGCCCAAGGCCACCCTGGGCTGTCGAGCCTGTTTTTAAAGTAAATGAATAAATGAAATCAGAGGGACGGGGGAGAGCGAAGAGGAAGAAATGGCAGAGCTGGTGTTTCGGGCCAGGTGAGGGGAGGGCACTGGTTAGTCACCGGCCTGGTGTCCCCAGCTCACAGCCGGCCAGCACCAGGCTGGCCCTCTCGTAGCCTGGGTTCTGCCTGTGGCCCGACCCCGGGGGTCGGCACTCAGCCCCTCTAACGCTGCCCCCCTCCCTCAGCTTGATTCTCTTCCTGAAGTGGGAGCAGGGTTTGCCCCGTGCTGGGCCCACAGGCAGTCCTAACCGGAGGCTCCAATGCAGTGAGTCCGGGCCTGGCCGCGCAGGTGAATTCCCTGCGCCCAGGAGGAGGCAGGGACCCAGCATGGCTCCTCCCGGGCTGCGCTTGGCACGTGTGTTGGGCAGCTGGAGTCACAGCGCCAAACTGCTTCTTCATGCGCGTGGCGCGGAGGGTGGGGAGCCCCGGACTTTCGGACGCACAGGCCACCTGCCCTGCAGCCGCTTCCGCAGGGTGCAGACGGGGCATGCTGGTGTCTGAGGGGCTGGGGTACCCGGGACCACAGAAGGCTTTTGAGCAGAAGGCGTACACTGACCTCAGCCCTTTGCAGATGCAGCGTGTTCTGGATTCTCCTGGGCCTCGGGATGTTCTGGAATGAGCGTGCTGACGTTCACTGTCTTCTGTCTCCACAGGTCTGTTTGGGAGCCCCGCTACTGAGCCATGCCGGGCCCCCACAGGCCGGCCACGAGTCCAGCCCGGGGAGGCCGGTGGCCATGAGTAGCCGCAGCCACAATGGCAGCGTGGGGCGGCCCCTGGGCAGCGGGCCTGGATTCCTGGGCTGGGAGCCGGTGGACCCTGAGGCAGGCCGTCCCCCGCAGCCCGCCCAAGGCCCAGGCCTGCAGATGGTGGCCAAGGGCCAGCCTGCTCGAATGTCACCTGGTGGCCCCAGGGGCCATCTGCAGGAGCAGGAGGAAGAGGAGGAAGAGGAAGACGAGGAGACCCGGCCGGGCTCTGGGAAGCCCCCGACGGTCAGCCACCGCCTGGGCCACCGCAGGGCCCTGTTTGAGAAGCGCAGACGTCTCAGTGACTACGCTCTCATCTTTGGCATGTTTGGGATTGTCGTCATGGTGACAGAAACAGAGCTGTCCTGGGGTGTGTACACCAAGGTAGGCCCTGTCCCCCACATCTGCTCAGCCTGGGGTTGGGGGCCTTAGCTGGGCCCCACGAGCAAGGACGAGGGATGCAGGAGGGAGACGCTGGTGTGGCTGCACGCACAAGTCACAGGGGCTGCAGGGGTGTGTGACTCTGGGCGGGTCTCTGGCCACTGCCAAGTCCCTTAGGTGACCCCCGAGGAGCTCTGGGGACAGCGAGCCTGGAGGAGCAGGAAGCCACAGGGACAGACCCCATCTGGGCAGCAGCTGTCCGCACTTAAGGGGTGCCTGGGTGGCGGTGCGTGGGTGGGTGCCGTGCAGTCCGCAGCGTCCTCTCTCGGTGCAGGAGTCACTGTACTCATTCGCCCTGAAATGCCTGATCAGCCTGTCCACCCTCATCTTGCTCGGCCTTGTCATCCTCTACCACGCCCGAGAGATCCAGGTTGGTACAGGGAGGCAGGGCCCGGCACAGGGTGGGCCTCACGGATAGCGCCCCAACCTCGACCCCCCCACTCCCACACCTGTCTGGTTTCCGGGGCGTTGTTTGCTGTTTTTTTGAGTCAGGGTCTCAAATAGCCCAGGCTGGACACTCCTGATTTTCCTGTCACCGTCTGGGGTGCTGGGGTGACCGCGTGCGCTCCGCTGAGACCTGTGGTCCCTCCAGTCGCACCGGTGACGCCCGAGCAGCCTCCCCCCCCCCCCCCCGCAGGCTCCGACCCCAGGTGGAGGGGTGCAGGCTGAGGGAGACCCGAAGCCACGGGCGTAGCTCTGCCTTGCTGAGAAGGTTCCAGAACAGGGAGAGCGCTAAGATGAACAGAGTCTGGGCGCAGGGCGGGGGAGTCAGGGTGAGCGTTCACGGTTGGCCTGCGGGCAGTGGAGGAGGCATCACCCGGCTGCACCCACCCGCCTGCCTTCCACGGTCCCCACAGCTCCACCTTCCCTCCCCAGGGTCCGTGCAGCACCCAGCAGTGTGGGGCCGTTCCCCTCAGGACTGCAGAGAGGCTGCCTGGGGGCTGCCCTCACCGCTGCACCAGCAGACGGGGTCAGGGAAAGATGGAACTGAGGTTGTAAAGGGCATTCTCCGTGGTCCCGTGGTCAGACCGTGGTCGGACCGGGGCACCGAGGCCAGCACTCCACCGCGCCGCCTCCTTCCTCTTCCCTTTGTGCGTGTGTGCACAGTGGCCGTCATTTCTTTGGGTTCCGGCACTTGAACCCGGGTCCTCAGGCTTGCCAGTGAGCACCAGCTTTCAGTTAGGACGGGAACTCAGAAACCAAGCGTGGCTCGTGCCCCATCATCCTAGCGCTTTGGAGGCTGAGGCAGGAGGATTGCTCGTGGTCCAAGGCCAGCCCAAGATAAGACCCTGACTCCAGATGGCCAAACAAACGAGCCAGACGGGGCGTTCCGCACCCGCCACCCCAGCATTTGGCAGACTGATGTGTGAGGATCAGGACTTCAGGGGCATCCTTGGCTGCGTAGGCGTTCAGAGCCAGCCTGGGCTACATGAGACCCTCCCTCAAAAACACACAAACAAAAAACCTTTGTTCAAAATCCTGAGCTGGGTGAGGCTGAGGCCTAGGCCAGCTCGCCCACGGAGGGGTGGCCCCATGGTCACGGGACCCACCCGGCCATCCCCCCCTGCAGCTGTTCCTGGTGGACAATGGTGCTGATGACTGGCGCATCGCCATGACGTGGGAGCGTGTGTCCTTGATCTCTCTGGAGCTGGCCGTGTGCGCCATCCACCCGGTGCCCGGCCACTACCGCTTCACGTGGACAGCGCGGCTGGCCTTCTCGCTGGTGCCGTCGGCTGCCGAGGCGGATCTGGACGTGCTCCTGTCCATCCCCATGTTCCTGCGCCTCTACCTGCTGGCTCGGGTCATGCTTCTGCACAGTCGCATCTTCACGGACGCGTCCAGCCGCAGCATCGGGGCCCTCAACCGCGTCACCTTCAACACGCGCTTCGTCACCAAGACACTCATGACCATCTGCCCCGGCACCGTCCTGTTGGTCTTCAGCATCTCCTCCTGGATTGTCGCCGCCTGGACAGTGCGCGTGTGTGAGAGGTGACTGACCGCGGGCCACCTCCTTGAACCCAGACCCCAAGTCCCCACCTCACTCCAGACCGCCTTCCCATCCCCCAACCCTGACGCCACGTCTCCCCCTCCGCCCTGTGGCCCTGCAGGGTAGACATCACTGGCTGAGGACTGTGTCTGCCCCTGCCCGGGGCCTCTGTGTCCCCAACCTTCTCCAGGCACCCCATGCTGGCCTCTGAAATCAGCCCAGCAGGCGGGGCCACAGGCTCAGAGCTGTCCCCCACCCTTGGTCCCTGTGCTGACACCCCACTCTTATTTCTGGGGATCTGGGGAGGACTCGGGCCTGGGGCCACCAGGTACAGGCTCAAGTTTAATGTTAACTTTCCCACCCTATCTCTGGCCTTCTGGACCCCAGGGGGAACATGTGAGTCCCACCCTCATCTGAGCCACCTCCAGCCCCTCCCCCTGCAGCCCCCTTCTCCCCCTCCCCCCGTGACCCCCGCCAAGAGTTTAAGATTAGCTGCGAGGGAGGGAAAATAGAGGAGGAGACTGAGGTCCTCAGGGGTCATAGGACATGCTGGGGTGCCCCACCCGCCTGCCCAGAGACAGTGCAGCCTCATTGGCACAGGAATGCCTTGGGGGCTGAGGCCCATCCGCCCGATGCCTAGTCGGGAAAGGCCTCAGTGTGAGACCCCTGCTCAGTGCCCACGCCCGCTCTGTCTTCCTGTCCTCAAGGGGTCAGGCTGGTTCTCAGGGAGTCTGATGTGCCCACTGCTGTCCCTGTCACCCAGACCCGCTCATCAGAGTGGGACCTCAGGGCTCTCCTGACGCCACCCCTCTGAGAGGGAGCCCAGGAGAGGGAGCACGCAGCCTCCTAAATGCCTCTGCCGCTTGCCGCCTTGCCCTGCTGTGACCCACAGCCCTGTCCCTGCATGTGCTGTCCCCACACCTGGTTCACAAGGAGCATACCCACAGCCGCAGTCTGGAATGGAGACAGAGCCTGACATCCCAGCACTAGGGAGATGGAAGCAGGAAGATCAGGAGTTCAAGGTTATCCTTGACTACATGTCAAGCTTGGGGCCAGCTTGGGCTACATGATGCCCAGTCTCAAAAAGAAAAAAAAATTAAAAAACATAACTACAGAATGATCTCTGGCCAGGTGGGGTGGCGCACGCCTTTAATCCCAGCACACAGGAGGCAGAGGCAGGAGGATCTCTGAGTTCAAGGCCAGCCTGGTCTGCAGAGTGAGTTCTAGGATAGACTCCAAGGCTGCACAGAGAAACCCTGTCTCGAAAAACAAAAACAAAAACAAAAAACAAAAACAAAAAACCAGAATGACCTCTGGAAAACTCAGGATTGTGGGTAAATCCCTCACCACCACCCCCAGAGCCACTACCTGCCATCCCAGCCCCGGGCGGGGTACCCAGTCTCCACAGCTCTAGTAGGTGAGATGTCAGGCTGCCTTTCCTGCAGGGCTCGGCTGTCCGGTGTCCCTCCACACCCAAGGCCTCAGGCTGGGGACAGCGGTCCCTCAGCACCCTTCTCCCGCCTCCTCACGTTACAGCCACCTGCTGGCTTTCTGTCCCCCCAGTCCTGTCCCTCAGGCCTCGCTGGCTGCGGTACGGGAAGTTCTGCCTAGTGTCTAGCCTGAATGCTTGTCTTCCCTGTGTGGCTGTGCCTTTAGGCCACCTTGGTACTGTCATAGGGTTAGGGAGGGCAGACATGGCAGGTTGCAACGTGGTGTCAGGGAAGGGAGAGGCTGGAAGGACCACGGGGTCGGGGGGGGGGGGAGCATGGTGCCCCCATGCCAGTCTGCACCAGGGCTGTTATTGCTCGGCCCCCACCCCGGTCCGTGAGCACCCAGGGAAACAGTCCCCATGCTAGGCATGTGATGGAAGCCCGTGTTCAGGGCAGCGTGGATGACCCAGCCCTGTCTATCCCCAATCCCAGGTACCATGACAAGCAGGAAGTGACCAGCAACTTCCTGGGAGCCATGTGGCTTATCTCCATCACCTTCCTGTCCATCGGCTACGGAGACATGGTGCCTCACACCTACTGCGGGAAGGGCGTGTGTCTGCTCACCGGCATCATGGTGAGTGCGGCCCCTGCCTGCGCCCACCCTGGAGACAGGGACCTCGCCCCTTGCCTGCTCTGTGTGCTGCAAGGTTTTGTTTAGTGAGTTCTGGGGCCACCTCACCGTGCCCAGTGGCCCCACATCTGATCTCAGCCTGCGTGGCTCATTGGCACCTCTAAAAGTCTGTCTCTAGCAACTCTAGAAGCCCAGGAAGGAAAAGCGCTCATCTTTGGTAGGTGTGGTCCACTTGGGACGTGGGGTTTCCAGTTTTCACAACGGTTTTCTTGTCTTTTTGAGACACGGTCTCACGGTAACCCTGGCTGGCCTCAGACTCAGAGAGATCTGCCCGTGTCTGCCTCCCAAGTGCTGGGATTAAAAGTGAGTGCTACTCCCCCCAGGCTGAACAAGTTTGCTGGCCACCCGACTGTCTCCACCCCCGGGCCGCCATTCTTGTTGAAGTACAGTGATGAGTTCTTGCAAACAGGACCATCAGCCAGGCATGGCGGCACACGCCTGCCATCCCAGCATTTGGGAGCTCGGACAGGCGGCTGACCCACGCCACATGGGTACCTTGTGAGATGCTGTCTCAAAACAAAATCAAACTAAAATTAAAAAGTTCTAATCCACGTAGACCTCAGCTGACTCTGGCCAGGCCCAGCGCATGTGCCCCTTTCTCCCTAAAAGCCGTCATGGCGTCTTTGCTAAGTCACTGGCCGAGTTCCACCCAGAAGGAGAAAGGGGGAAAATAAGTGTGGGCCCGCCTGCCCGCCGGGAGACCCGGAGCAGAAGCCTCCCATCCCAGAGAGGCCTGCAGGGATACAAAACTACATTCCCTGATGGGCCAGCCCCCTTCCAGAAAGTTCTGTGGTTAACCACAATCCCTTAATGGACACAGCTTGACTCCTGCGAGGCATGGTGGCGCACGCCTTTAGCCCCAGCACTCAGGAGGCAGGCGGATCTCTGAGTTCTGTCTCAAAAAACAAACAAACAAAAAAGTATGACCCCTTCCAGGAAGCTCTAGCCGGCAGCTCGAGCCACACCCTTACTGTGACAGTCTTACTAAACTCCTGGACTCCAGCGATCCTCCTGCCTCCGCCTCCTGCTCCACACTGCCTGGCTTACTGCCAGCTTCTCTCTCCTGTTTGCCTTTGGGGCACAGACACTCACACTTCCGTCTTTCTCATATCCGGCCTCCATCACTTTCTCCTTGAATCTGAGGCTGCCCTGCCCGGCCTCTAGGAGAGAACCCACAGCTGTGTGTTCCTTTGCACTGATCCCTCCCTTTTCCTTTATCCTGACTCTGTAGTATTCCTCACAGGGTTTTCCAGCAGGTTGCTTTGACCTTGTCAATATGACTTTTCCCAAAAGGAAGTTTCTGGGTCCTCCAAAGACCAACCTGACCAGGAATGAGACATCAGGGTGTCTCTGCCCTCGGCCCGCCGTGCCTGGGCTGGGCAGCTGCCCCCTCCCTCCCTGGGTGGAGGGCACCCCTTGGGTATTGGCAGTGCCCTGTTTCACTGTGGCGGAGGGGCAGGGCCGAGGGCTTCTTGGAGGAGGGTGTGCCTGGCGGTGGGACTGACTTGCCTCACCCCACAGGGAGCAGGCTGCACTGCCCTCGTGGTGGCCGTGGTGGCCAGGAAGTTGGAGCTCACCAAGGCCGAGAAACACGTGCACAACTTCATGATGGACACGCAGCTCACCAAGCGGGTGAGCCCTCCCTGCAGGCCAGGCTGGGGCAGCACTCCGGGCTGTGGGTCACCGCAGCAGCTGCCGGAGCTGCTCCAGGCCCAGCCCCGTGGCCACAGTGCTGGGGTTCGTGGTCGCACTGTGGGCCGCCCTGTTCAGGGAGAGTCACTCCAGACTGTGACTCTGGCTCCGGGCGGTAGGGAGGAGCCCGTCTGTGACCTGAGCTCTCTCCCGAAGCATGTTTCCCGAGTGTGCACAGAGGTCGTGTTTGGTGTGCGGGTTCCCCGTGCCAAAGCCCCTTGACCTGCTCTGTGTGTTCTGGGAAGGAGTCCTCACCCCACACGGCCTGCAGTGCCCAGTAATCAGGCCTCCAAGTGCGCCTGACAGTCTTGTGACCAGTCATGTGAGGGAGGGAAAATCCCTTCAGAAAGCAGCTCTGCAAATCCCAGACAGCAACCACTGGTCCCTCCTGGGACGTCCTCAAGTCCAGGGCCTTCAACAGACGCGTGCATCCGCCTGCTACCCTGGTGCAGTGAGATGCAGTGGAGACAGCTGCATCGCTCCAGTGTCCCCTAGATACAGCGACTCTAGCAGCCCCACTACTCAAGGACCTGCGGCTGGGGGAGACCGCAGCACTGCAGTGCCGCAGTGATGCAGCGCCGCAGTGCTGCAGTGATGCAGTGACACAGTGGTGCAGTGCCGCGGTGATGCAGTGCCACAGTGACACAGTGACGCAGCGATGCAGTGACGCAGCACCGCAGTGCCGCAGTGCTGCAATGCTGCAATGCTGCAGTGCTGCCAGCTCTGTGCGAGCTGCTAGGTGCATGGCGTGAACTCTTCAGCATTTGCACATTGCCCTTTGTGCCCGTGCCTCAGTTTCCCCATGTATACAATGAGTGGGGGCTGGAGCCCAGCTGGCACAGTGCTTGCTTTACGTTCACAGAGCACTGGGTTCCACCCCGCACCACATGGACTGGGCCTGCCATCCCGGCGCTCAAGAGCCAGAGGCAGGCGATCAAGGCCAGCCTCGGATACATAGTGAGTTTCAGGCTAGCCTGGGCTACACGAGACCCTGTAAAACAGTGACCCTCAATCTTCCTAATGCTGCGATCCTTATGTTGTGGTGACCCCAACCATACAATTGTTTTTGACGGTACTTTGTAACTATAATTTTGCTATTGAATCATAAAGTAAATATCTGTGTTTCCCGATGGTCTTAGGCCACAACCCACAGGTTAAGAACCACTGCTGTGCTGGGTGGTGGTGGCGCACACCTTTAATCCCAGCACTCGGGAGGCAGAGGCAGGTGGATCTCAGTGAGTTCGAGGCCAGCCTGGTCTACAGAGTGAGATCCAGGACAGACACCAAAACAACACAGAGAAACCCTGTCTCAAAGAACAAAACAAACACAAACACAAACAAACAAAAAGAAGCTAGTGTAGGCGGGGCAGCTAAATCCCCATTTCTAGTATCTGAGAGTCGGACCCCGGTTCTGTGAGATGCGGCCAAACACGCCTCTGGCTCACAGTGCAGGACCCCCACGGGTGGTTCTTGGATTTCCAGAGGTTTCTAGAAGTTTGCAGAAGTTTGAGGCCGTCTGATCACGACCCTAACTGTTCCCTTCTGCTCTCCAGGTCAAAAATGCCGCTGCAAACGTTCTCAGGGAGACGTGGCTCATCTACAAACACAGCAGGCTGGTGAGGAAGCCAGACCACGGCCGGGTGCGGAAACACCAGCGTAAGTTCCTCCAAGCCATCCATCAGTAAGTCGGCCCTCCCCGGCCCCTTTCCCTGCGCTCCTGGCCCTCAGCCTCACGGCTGTGCCCTAGAGCTGACCCAGGCAATGTTGACGAACGTTAGAAAAGATTCCGGAAGATAAAGGGGGCGGGGCTGAGAGGTGGTCTGTCCAGGTGGACATCCCTGTGTGTCACCTGTGCCTCAGGGATGGCAGTCTGGTGTGGGTCGCCCTCCCTCCGCGGCCCTTCCCCAAATGCTACAGTAGTTACTGAAGCCAAACAAGACTGCATTAGGGCCTGGGGGGGGGGGGGCTGGGAGGGGAGCCCACTCCAAGGAGGGTGCAAAGCCCAGGCTGAGGCAGGTGGGGTAGTAAGGGCGGCTAAGAGAGCCCACAACCACCTAGTGTTTGAGCTCCTGGGAGATCAAATAAATGAAACCAAAAAATGAACAGTCCTGGAAAAATACCCTGAGGGCAGGCGTGATTTGGGTGGGTCTGAGTCCGTCCAGCCCTGGTGGTCCTCTAGAGGCTGCACCCTGGCCCTCTGTCCTCACGGGCTCCCTCTGCTGGATGTGGATGTGTTCTGTGTGTCTGTCCGCCCCTCTGTCCTCCTGTATTTTATTTTTGCCTGTGATGCTATGATGCTCAGCGGGTGCCAGGTCACGCCCTCTGGGGGATTTAGCTGTAGGATGTGGCTCAGAGTGAGCAGAATCCACCCACAGCAGCTCCCTCTGTGGGGAACAGCAATCCAGGGGTCAAAGGGCACCAGGCCTGACCAGCAGCCAAGGAGTCAAGTCCTGTCCGTATCCTGTGGCGCTGCCCTGGCCAGCCTGTTTCCTTGTCAGGGAATTTTCTGAACACGATGCCCTGGGAGGCAATGCACCCGGCACCCGCCCCTCGCAGGCCTTGGGATGAATGATGGGCAGCTCACCAGGGCTGCCTGAAATCACTGGGTGACGTGTCCCTAGGGGTTGGCCTCTCGCCCATGGCGTGGCAGCCCAGGACCCCCCGCCAGGCGCTGGGGAGTCGCCCGGGGTCGGTGACTGGGCACGCAGCATGTTGCTACATGGGATTAAAAGTGCATTGTGCTTTCTTCTCTCTTTTTCTTTTTCTCTGCTCTGCCGGCTCCTGCCAGGGCTCAGAAGTAAGTCGGGCTGATCGGAAGACTGGGGACCCATGATGCCCACGGGGAGGGGCACACCACGGGTGTGTCCCTAGTGGGCAGAGGATATGTCCATCCCACGGGTGGGGTGTGAACAGGTCCTTGGGCCTGATCTAGACTTGCAGATGCATCCCAGCCTCAGCCCTGTGGCCTGACCTACCCTCACCCCTGCCTCCCCAGGCTGCGGAGTGTGAAGATTGAACAAGGGAAGGTGAACGATCAGGCCAACACGCTGGCCGACCTGGCCAAGGTGAGCATTGGGCAGGACGGGGGAGGAGCGGCGGGGGACCCAGAGGGTAGAGTGTCCCATGAGAGCGGGCTGGGAACCCACAATGCCGCATCAAGTTAAATTCACGATTAATATTCCAGAGGCCCGGGTGCACAAACCGGGGACTCCCGGCTTCTCCAGAGACTGAGGGGGTCAGAAATAGATTAGGCTACATGGAGACCCAGTGTGAATATATATGTACAGCCCAGGATCGTTAGGGCTCCACCCTGACCACGCCCCCAGCCCTCACTGCGGATCCTGGGCGGGGCTCCACCCTGACCACGCCCCCAGCCCTCACTGGGGATTCTAGGCGGGGCTCCACCCTGACCACGCCCCCAACCCCTCACTGGGGATTCTAGGCGGGGCTCCACCCCTGAGCCACGCCCCCAGCCCCTCACTGGGGATTCTAGGCGGGGCTCCACCCTGACCACGCCCCCAGCCCCTCACTGGGGATCCTAGGCGGGGCTCCACCCTGACCACGCCCCCAGCCCCTCACTGGGGATTCTAGGCGGGGCTGCACCTCACAGCCCTGTTCTACCCAGTAATATTTTCTGAAGTTGTTTAATTATTTTTGTTTTTTGCGACAAGGTGTCATGTAGCCCAATATGGCCTGGAATTCACTTTGTAGCCAAGGACAGCTTGAAAATCCTGGTCCTCCTGCCTCAGTTTCTAGAGTTCAGGGATGTTCGTCAAAGGTCATAGTGGTTCATTTCACATTGATTATTCTAGTACTCAGAAGGTGCGGCGGGATGATTGCTTTGCATGTAAGGACTATGCATTTAGCAAGACGACATGCCATGTCTGAAAATATACATCCATTCAATAAATAAAAATAAAACTCAAACCAGGCATGGCGGCGCACACCTTCAATCCCAGCAGAGCCAGGCGGATCTCTGTGAGTTCGAGGCCAGCCTGGGCTACAGAGTGAGTTCCAGGACAGCCAGGGCTCCGTGGTGATGCCCTGTCTCAGCAACTGAAAGAAAACATCTGGGGGTGGCTGCAGCCATGGGCGTCCCCAGATGTCACACCCTGGTCCCTTTAAGAGTGGGGACGCGTGAGGTCCAGCCTGGGCCAGGATGTGGCAGCCTGAAGGACAGTGGCTGGGTCAGACCGGCTTGAGCCCCCTCAGACTCTGTCAGTGGCCTGCGGCGGCGTTCGCGCGCCCCCTGGCGGCGAGTGTGGCGCCTGCGTCGGGACCGCGCACCTCGGGCGCCCCCTGCCGGCCAAGGCCGCGGTCCCGCCCCGGCCGGTGCTCTAACAGAAGCGGCCCCCGCACCCCCGCACCCCCCCCCGCTCTTTTGACCCCGTGACCCCTGGTGGCCTCTGTCACCCCTCGGTCTGTCTCCGTCTCCGCAGGCGCAGAGCATCGCGTATGAAGTCGTGTCCGAGCTGCAGGCCCAGCAGGAGGAGCTGGAGGCGCGCCTGGCCTCGCTGGAGAGTCGCCTGGACGCCCTGGGCGCCTCCCTGCAGGCCCTGCCCGGCCTCATCGCCCAAGCCATACGCCCCGTGCCGCCGCCCTGGCCGAGGCCGGGCCAGCCGGCGCCAGCCACCCGGAGCCCGCTGGGCCGCTGCCTGCCCTCCGTGGGGTCGGACTGCAGGTGACCGTCGCCTGCCGGGCTGCAGACTGCTGAGTCCCGGCGTCGTGCGCCCGCGGCTGGCTCCGCTCCGGACCGGACCTCTGCGCTTGCGGGCCTCGCAGGAGCTGAGCAGAGGGCACTGGCATCCGCTCCCCGAGGCTGGACCGTGGGTCCCGCCGGCCCCCTCGGCTGTCCCCAGCCCCCGGAGGGCAAGGAGTGGCAGTAACCCGGGAGTAAACCCGGGAGTAACCCGGGGGCTGCCAGCCGCCTTCCGCTCCCATGGCAGCCTGCGGGCTCCCGGGCGGTGGGCACTGCCGGGCACCGCGTCCCTGTTACACGCGATGCCCCTTCCCCAGGATCTCACCCGAGCGGGGAGGCCGCTCGGCTGCAGACACACAGCAGAGGGCGGACAGATTCCCTCGCCGTCCTGAGGTCATGGCGCGCGTGAGAGGGTCACGCTCGGAGGCGCCGGGGGCCAGGGCTGGCAGGACGGCAGGACGGCAGGGTCCCTCCGGGCCTTGGGCACTTGGGGGACCCGCGCTGGAGGCCCCGCGTGTGGGCGGAGCTGTGGGGCGGGCCTGGGTCCACTCCCCTGCCTCAGCGGGCGTCTGTCCCGGAGACGCAGGCCTGGCCAGCCCGGCCCGGAGCCCGCGGCGGTGCCCCTCCTGGGGGTGCCCACGGGGCGGTGCCCCTCCTGGGGGTGCCCACGGGGCGGTGCCCCTCCTGGGGGTGCCCACGGGGCGGTGCCCCTCCTGGGGGTGCCCACGGGGCGGTGCCCCTCCTGGGGATGCCCACGGGGCCCGGGGAGCACGGGCTCGCCCTGCGCCCTGTAGGAGGCGAGCGGGGCCCAACGGAACCGGGAGGAATGAGCAGGGCGGGCGGAGCGCCGAGTCCCTGGCTGCACAGCGGACTTGGGGGGCAGAAATAAAGAAGCCCGGGTGACCCGGGCCCCTCGGTGGTGACTGCAGTTCCTCAGATGCGCGCTCGCCAAGGTCGGGGCAGGACGCGCGGTGGGCGCGCTGCAGGGGCGCGGGGCGGGCAGCGGCTTCCCCGCCCGGAGACCGACCTGCGGCCGAGGCAGGTGCTGCTCCCGGGTGAGCTCGCAGAGGCAGGAGGATTGCCAGGAGCTCCAGGCCACCCAGAGTCCCCTGGCGGGACCCCGTTCCAGCACTCAGACGTGAGGTGACACGTCTGTCACCCCAGCACCGGGGAGCCCGGGGCAGGAGGATGGTTCGCGGTGTTTGAGGCTAGCCTGGGCTACAGTACGGGTCACAGGAAACAAGGGCTGCCAGCGGCGGGGTGACCGTAGGCCCCGCCCTCCCGGTGGAGCCCCGCGTAGACTGCGTCCCCGGCAGGCCTGTGACGCCCCGGACGCTGAGGTCACCCGGGGGGACCCCTCGATTGAAGTGGGGATCCCGTGCACGCGCTGGGAACCCCGGGTGGGCTACGGGGCCTCCTGTTCAGGACCTCCAGGGGCGGGGGCCCAGTTCTCAATTATGACCCTGCCTCAGTTTACCCGGCCGCGCCTGCTGCCCTGGGTCCTTCCCTGGGGCTGGTCGCGGCCTGCGAGCCCCGAGCCCCCGGCCTGCCCGGCCCCAGCCCCCCAGCCGGCCCCTGCCTCGGGGACCGGAGACCGCAGGCCCCAGCCGTCCGGGCTCAGTGCGCGCCCCGTCCACCAGGCGGCGCTCCTGAGCCCCTCGGGGAAACCGAGGCCCCGGCGGGTCAGGCCGTCCGCAGGCGCCATGCAGCCCCGAGCTCGCAGTGCCGGGCCGTGTCCCGGATTCCAGCCGGGGGAGCACGCGCTGCACGCCGGGCCCACGCAGGTGGAATCGAGCCCGGAGACGCTGTCTTCGTCGGGGTCCCCTAGCGACGGGGGCCCAGCGTGGGGAGGCGCGTCACTTCCTGCGCCCGCGATCCGCACCGCCGCCACGCGGTGTGCTCGGCCCCGGGCCCCCTTTCCGGGCCTCAGTTTCCCTGTTGACCCCGGGTCTGCGAGGCTCGCAGCCGCCCACAGAGGCGCCTCTAAGAACCCAGCCCCGGCCGAGGCCGCGCCCCCAAGAACCCAGCCCCTGCCGAGGCCACGCCCCCTAAGAGCCCAGCCCCCGGCGAGGCCACGCCCCTAATAAACCAGCCCCGGCGAGGCCACGCCCCCTAAGAAACCAGCCCCGACTAGGCCACGCCCCCTAAGAGCCGGCCCCCCGGCGAGACCACGCCCCCTAAGAACCCAGTCCCCGGCGATGCCACGCCCCCTAAGAGCCGGCCCCTGATGAGGCCACGCCCCCTAAGAACCCAGCCCCCGGCGAGGCCACGCCCCCACCGTGCTATTGGTGAACACTCTTCCGGTAGGCGAGGCTTCCTCGAGGCCACGCCCCTCGGGTCTGCAGGCCGGAGGGGCGGGGTTCCCAGACCACGCCCCTCACACGCTATTGGCGGAATCCCCTCTAGAGGCCGCGGCTTCCTCAGGCCACCGCCCTCGAGGAGCCCTGGGCCCTGTTCAGCGAAGCCAGGCTTTCCAGGCCCCGCCTCCTCGCCGCGCTATTGGTGGAATCTGTTCCGGGAGGCGCGGCTCTCTCCTCAGGCCATTCCTTCGCCGCGCTATTGGCCCAGTCTGCCCGAGGGGGCGCGGCTTCCTCTCTCGGGACCCGCCCCTGCTGGCGTTTTTGACGGCGCCTCTTCCGGTAGGCGCGGCCTCTCGCTCAGGCCCCGCCCCCGCCCCGCCATATAAGAGCGCGGCCGCCGGGGGCCCTGAGCGGTCCTCGGGTGCTGCGGTCCGGTGTCCTCGCGTGCGTGGGTCGAGCCCGCCGCGCCCCCGGACGCTCGGTGTTCCGCGTCGCGGGTTCGAGCCCCGCGTCGGCCTGCTGTGCGGTTTGCGCCCGCCGGCGCGATGCTGTTCGACAAGGTGAAGGCCTTCGTGGTGCAGCTGGACGGGGCGCGCGCGGGCAGCGAGCCTGTGTTCCACGGGGGCCAGGCCGTGGCGGGCCGGGTGCTGCTGGAGCTGGCGGGCGCGGCGCGCGTGGGCGCGCTCAGGCTGCGCGCTCGGGGCCGCGCGCGCGCGCACTGGACGGAGTCGCGCAGCGCGGGCTCCAGCACGGCGTACACGCAGAGTTACAGCGAGCGCGTGGAAGTCGTGAACCACCGCGCCACGCTGCTCGCGCCAGGTACGGGTGCAGGGCCCGGGGACCCGGAGCCGGGCCGCGGGGATCGGGGCCGCGGGGAGCCGGAGCCGGGACGCGGGGAGCCGGAGCCGGGACGCGGGGAGCCGGAGCCCGGCCGCGGGGAGCCCGGCCGCTGAGCCAGCGTCTTGGCCCCTAGACCCCGGGGACGTCGCCACGCTGCCCGCCGGACGCCACGAGTTTCCCTTCAGCTTCCAGCTGCCCATGTGAGCCCCGCGGTCGCGCCCGGCTGCTCTGCGCCCGGCCCGACTCCCCGGGACCCCCGCTGGCGCCTCCGCCCGACTCCCCGGGACCCCGCTGCACGCCCGGCCCGACTCCCCGGGACCCCCCGCTCTGCGCCCGGCCCGACTCCCCGGGACCCCCGCTGCGCGCCCGGCCCGACTCCCCGGGACCCCCGCTCTGCGCCCGGCCCGACTCCCGGGGACCCCCGCTCTGCGCCCGCCCGACTCCCCGGGACCCCCGCTCTGCGCCCGCCCGACTCCCCGGGATCCCCGGCTGCTCTGCGCCTGGCCCGACTCCCGGGACCCCACTGCGCGCCCCCGCCCCTGCCCTGAGCCCCGCTCTCCCACCCCAGCTCCCTGGTGACCTCCTTCGAGGGCAAGCACGGCAGCGTCCGCTACTCCATCAAAGCCACCCTGCACCGGCCCTGGGCGCCCGCGCGCCGCGCCCGGAAGGTGTTCACCGTCATCGAGCCCGTGGACATCAACACGCCCACCCTGCTGGTACGGGGGGCCGGGGCCGGGGGCCGGGGGGGGTGCGGGGGCCGGGGGGTGCGGGGGCCGGGGTGCGGGGGCCGGGGGGTGCGGGGGCCGGGGTGCGGGGTGCGGGCCGGGGTGCGGGGCTGGGGGCCGGGGCCGGGGTGCGGGGGCCGGGGGGGCGGGGGCCGGGGTGCGGGGCCGGGGTGCGGGGTGCGGGGCCGGGGTGCGGGGCCGGGGGCCGGGGCTCGGTCCCACCCGGCCTCTGATGCCTTCGGAGCTGGGGGTCAGTGGGGCCCGGAACCTGCCGTAGCAGGGCGCACGCTGAGGGCATCCCCCTGCCGGGGCGCCCCTGCCCTCCCTCGGCCGCAGATGCCCCGTTTAGCGAAGAGGGCGCCGCGGGCTGGCAGGGTTGTGCTGTGCCGGTGGGCGGTTTGCTTTGGTTCCCCCTTAGTTTTCCGCGGTCCCCTGTCCCCCTGTCCCCCTGCCCCCTGCCCCCTGTCCCCCTGCCCCCCTGTCCCCCTGTCCCCCTGCCCCCCTGTCCCCCTGCCCCCCTGTCCCCTGCCCCCTGTCCCCCTGTCCCCCTGCCCCCTGTCCCCCTGGCTCCGGCCTCCGCGGGGACGAGGCTCGCCACCACCACACCTGTTCCTGTTTTTAATCTTTTATTCAACCCGGGACGGGCGCCAATCCCCTGCCTCAGCCATAGAAGCTCCAAGTGTCCCGGTGCCCAGGTGACCCTCAGTGTCCCCCCAGGAGCCCCAGGCTGGGGCCCGGGAGAAGGTGGCCCGGTCCTGGTACTGCACCCGTGGGCTGGTGTCCCTCTCAGCCAAGATCGACCGCAAGGGCTACACCCCAGGTAACGGGTGGTGGTGGCTGCTGCTGGAGCGGGAGGCCAGCGGTGGGGAAACTGAGGCAAGCCGCCCCGTGCCGCAGGCGAGGCCATCCCCATCTTCGCGGAGATCGACAACGGCTCCAGCAGGGCCGTGCAGCCCCGCGCCGCCCTGGTGCAGACGCAGACCTTCATGGCCCGGGGTGCGCGCAAGCAGAAGCGCGCCGTGGTGGCCAGCGTGGACGGGGCGCCCGTGGGCCCGGGCCTCCGCGCGCTCTGGCCGGGTCGCGAGCTGCGCATCCCCCCGGTGGGCCCGTCCATCCTGCACTGCCGCGTGCTCAGCGTGGACTACTCGCTCAAGGTACCGCAGCCCTCGCCCCGCGCCCTCGCGTTCCGGCCGGGGCGGGGCCGGGGGCCGGGCAGTCCGCATCGCCGCTGCTCCCCCAGGTCTGCGTGGACATCCCGGGCTCGTCCAAGCTGCTGCTGGAGCTGCCGCTGGTCATCGGCACCGTCCCCCTGCACCCGCTGGGCGGCCGCTCGGCCAGCGTGGGCAGCCGCGCCGGCTTCCCGCGACCCTGGGGCCTGTGGGGCCTGGGCCCCCCGATGGAGCGGCCGGAGGGTGAGCTCGGCCGCCCAGGGACGCGCGCGGGTGGGCAGAGGCCGGGCCCGCCCGTCCCGGGGTCCCTGTGCCAGCAATAGTCAGAACCGAAGTGGGCCCAAGTCCCCGCGGAGGCAGGGGGATTGCTACAAGTTGCAGGTCGGCCGGGGCAACCGTGGCGCTGTCCCGGAAAGGTCCGGTTATAACCGTGTCACCGCCCGTCGTCCCCCCAGCGCCTCCCGAGTACTCGGCGGTGGTGACGGGGACCCCGCCCCCCGCGGCCCCCGACCCCGGCCCCGGCCCGGGCGACCCCGCGGCGGCCCTGGCAGGGCCCTACCTGGCCTGTCTGCAGGAGTTCCGCTTCCGGCCGCCTCCGCTGTACTCTGAGGTACGCTGCCTGCGCCTGCGGGGTGGACGGCCCGGCCCGGGGTCCCGGGGAGGCTGAGGCAGGAGGATCACAAGAGCCAGGCCAGCCTGGGCTACATGGCAGGGCTTGTCCCAGATAGAAAACGAACTCCTACGCTTATGTCGGGGCCTCACACCCTCCCCTGACCCCTGACGGCGGTTCCCCTGGTGACCCCTGACCCCTGACGGCGGTTCCCCGGTTCCCCGACCGGCCCGGGGTTGGGCCTCCGCTGGACAGCCCGTCTCACTGGGAACCCCGTCCGTCCGTCCGTCAGGAGGACCCCCACCCACTCTCAGACGCCGTGAGGCCGCGCTGCATGACCTGCTGAAGTGTGAGCGACCTCGGTACCAGGTTCGAGATTCTCCGCCTCTGCAGCACGGGCTGAGGAGCAGCAGGCGGCTTCTGTGACTGGCGTCCCCTGGGCCTCCAGTTCTCTGCATCCGACCAGCCAGACTTCCCTAGAGGCCTGCGGTCGGGAGAGACAGTGGAACCAGAACCAGGGGGGGCAGAAGGCTGCCAGCGGGCATCCCGGCTGGGGCTTTGGCGTTTGAACAGGAGCTCGCTCCGCAAGCCGACAAGACAGGAAATGGTTGGAGCCCAGAGCGCCCGCCGCCCCATGTTAGGGTGGGGAGCCCGGGTGTGCAGGGCTTAGACATGGCCACACTGGGAGGTGAGCAGACAGAGGCCCAGGGACAGACGTGTGGGCAGTGAGGGTCCGGGGCTCCGGCTTCCGAGGCCTGGTGACCGGGCGAGTCCAGAGCTGCGCGTGACCCGCCCGGAGAGGCTCTGCTCGGTCCGGATCCAGACACGCTGGCCTGGCGGGAGGAAGGGACCCGGGCCGTGGGCATCCGGGTCACCGCCGCCAGGACCCGCCGTCCCGCGGGGACCCCGCCACTCTGCACATTAAAGGCGGCTCTGTGGACGCGGGTCCGAGTCTCACTGCGGCTCTGTGGACGCGGGTCCGAGTCTCACTGCGGCCCCGACCCGCCCGGACCTCACCGGGGCCCCCGCCGCTCCGGTCACCAGATCCGGTGCATTCCGTCAGTGCTCACAGGGGCGGGAAGGGGCCTCAGGGCCTGGAACCCGGTGGATGGAGCCCGCGTGGGTGCGAGGGGTGGGTGGGGCCCGGGGGTGGGGCCCGGGTGGGTGTGAGCCCGGGTGGGTGGGGCCCGCGTGGGTGGAGCCGGGGGGTGAGAGCCCGGGGGGTGAGGCCCGCGTGGGTGCCGGGGACCGACTGCGCCCTGAGATCGGTGTCTGCGCCCCTGAGGTCCCCAGTGTGACTTTCCCGCCTCGGGTGTGGTCTGCACGGATCGCCCCGCGCAGGGTGTGAACAGTTAACACCAGGCTGAGCACTTAGCAAGCTGAGGCAGGGGGCTGCCTACTGAGACCGTAGCAATAACAACGTCGACTCCATTATTATTATTTAACCCCAGCACTGGGGAGCAGGGGCGTCTCCTGGGCCCGGGGTCCCGCAGCCGCCCCAGAGCCGCGGTCTGCAGCCCAGGAGGGTCCGTCGCGGGGTCGGGACCCGCTGCCAGCTGCGCTGTCCGGGCAGAGCACGGGGCAGTTCCAGGGCGACACCCGAGCCGGCGCTGCGCACCCGATCCCCACACAGGGGGTTTCGGGGGAGGCGAGAGGGGCGGGCGGGGACCGCGGGCGCAGGATCGGGGCCCCGGATCCGCCTGGCCAGGGCCCGGTGTGAGCCCCCGGACCCTTCCCTGCGCGTCCCGGGTGCCAGGCACGCAGGACGCAGACACCTGCTCCGCGCTGGCAGCCGGCCCGGCCGCCCTCGCCGCCGCCCGCCGTGCCTCCCCGGGCACAGTCTGTCCAGCAGGAAGCCGGGGTGCCGGGGAGGGGGCAGCCGGGCTCTGGTTACAGGACGCCCTGTCCCCGCCTCCGCCCCGTGTCCCCGAGCGCGCAGAGCCCCAACCCCGGACCTCCGCTCCGCGCAGCTCCGGCGCCTCCAGACCCCCGCTTGTTTTTGTTTTTGTTCGCCTTTGAGACGGTCTCGTGTAGCCCAGGCTGGCCCCGAACTCTGATCGCCCTGCCTCCACCTGTCAGGGCGGGCTGCACGGTGTGTGCCTCCCGGGTGCCAGGCCGGCGCTCTGCCCACCGCGCCCCGGCCCTGACCCCTGCGCCCCGGTTGTGATGTTCGGAAAGTCCCCAACAGCTGCGGAGGAAGCGGTGCCCGGCCGGGGCGCGGTGCCAGCCACGGGGGCGGGGGAGGCAGCGGGGGAGACAGCGGGGGAGACAGCGGGGGAGACAGCGGGGGAAGGGCAAGAGAGCGCAATCCCCCTGCCGGGGTCCGCCCCGCCAGCCCCGCCCACCTCCGGGCGCCACGGTCTGGCGGAGCCACGGGATTGGCTCCCCGGACCGACGACGGTGCCAATTAGACCTGGGGTGGCGCGGGGTCCCAGGGACACCGGGATGGGGGCGGGAGGGACAGGGTCCCGGCCACACAGAGCGGAGCCGTGGGAGGAGCTGTGTCCGAGTTGGGGTTTGGACGGATGAAGAGGAGTTTGCCCGGGAAGGGCGTTCCAGCCACAGGGGACAGCCTGTGTGGTCCCCGGCAGACGCAGCGTCAGGGGACTGGACTGGGGGTGAGCGGGACTGGGGGGTGAGCGGGACTGGGGGGGGCCTGGGGGTGAGCAGGACTGGGACGGGGGGGGGGCGCTGGGAGGCCCTAGGGATGCAGCGCAGGCCGGAAGAGCGGGTGTTTCCTCGGCTGTGAACCTTTGGCCCAGGGCAAGATCAGGGGTCAGCGCTGGACTGTTGCCCTCCCCGGCCAAGCGGGCGGCCCTGGCTCCTCCGGGGCACTGTGGTCGGGCAGGGGTGCTGCGGGGCACAGGACTGCCTGAGGAATGCAGAGTCCCCTCCCAGGAACAGGCTGTTCCCTGCGTGGGCAAAACAAAAAGCCATGGGTGGGGGCGGGTCAGAGCCCGGGGCGCGCAGGAGGCCGCCCAGGCTGTTCTCCCCGGCCCGGCTGGTTCCTGGAGCGACAGGGACGCCGGGACCCCGGGTCCCCTAGACACAGACCTAGATCCAGTTTGGCCACGTCCCCTTCCAGGGCCTTCGTCATTTTTTCTTTTCTTGATTTTCGAGACATGGTTTCTCTGTAGCTTTGGAGCCTGTCCTGGATCTCACTCTGTAGCCCAGGCTGCCTCGAACTCACAGAGATCCACCTGCTTCGGCCTCCCGAGTGCTGGGATCAAAGGTGTGCGCCGCCACCGCCCGCCAGGATGCCTCATTCTTGCTGGCACACTTCTACTCACCCTTCAAAATCCCACGTAGACCCTTCCTCTGCTGCTCGGGGCTTGGCTTCCTCCCTGCCTCTCCCAGCCCCCCCTCCCCCCTGTCCAGCCTGGCTCTGACCCCCAGGCTCTGACCCCCCAGGCTCTGGGTGCTTGTGTCTTGTACGGGTCACTGTTCCTCCATCCTGATAAGGCTGAGGCGGCTCAGGGGCGCACAGGACAGAGGAAGGACGAGGTTTCTCAAGCGCGCCCACCTCCCGGGTCCTTAGACGCACTCACTGGCCACACAGGCCTGCACATAATTAGCTGTTTTGTTTATTTGTTGAGGCTTGCCTGGAGCTCATGGTTATTCTCCTGCCTCAGCCTGCGGAGAGCTGGGCTCTGGGGCCAGTGTGGGAACTTGTTGATCTTGAGAGACATCACCAAGTGTCTGAATTCAGCGCTTCCGCGGGCATCGAGGCAGGGCGCCGGCGCTGGCCCTGGCGGAGGCGCTGTCCCACCTTGAACCCGCAGCGGCTGTGGGGACAATGTTTGCCGAGTATCAGGTGACGGCTGAGACTGACTGGGTCACAGGAGTGACGCTGGAGTCCAGCAGCGTGGCAGCCAGCGGACGCCTGCGCTGACGACGGTGAAACCCAGCCGCTGCGCTGACGGTGAAACCCAGCCGCTGCGCTGACGGTGAAACCCAGCCGCTGCTGGCCCGGCCGGCCAGGTTGGCTGCCAGATGCCCGAGTCCAGGTGGAGAGGACGCGTGTGATGAGCTGATGGTGCCCTGCTTGGATGCAGCCTTGTCTGCCATCTGGCTGTGCCACCCTGGGCAGTTCCTCAGCCTCTCTGGGCCTTGGCTTCCTCACTGAAGTGTGGAAGTGTCTACCACAAAGTGCAGGCTGGCAGCTGACTCTGCTTGCAGCTGACTCCGCTTCAGATGAACCCGAGACTTTCTTTTCCTCCTTCTTCTTTTCTCCTGTTTGGGACAGTGTCTCACTGTGTGACGGAGGGTGGCCGGAAACTCCCAATCCTCCTGCCTCGGCCTTGTTGGATCAAGGTGTGAGGTGCCTGGGGGAGATGGCCTGGCGGGACCGTCACAGCCTCTGCAACCCCAGGACAATTGCATGCTCTGAGTGCTTCCCATCCACAGGCAAGAAGGGGCCGTGAAATGGCTGGCAGCCAAGCCTGAGGACCTGAGTTCGATCCCTGGGACCCCCATGGCAGAAGGAGGGAACGGAATCCCACAAGCTGTCCTCTGACCTGCACATGAGCAGCAAGGCATGCACAGTCCCTACCCCCTAGACAAAATAAATAAATATAATAAATAATAAAATAATTCTAGAAACATATTCAGAAGCAGGATATACACTCACACACAGCTCGGTCAAGGCCTGCCAGAGGGACACACCTGGGTACGGCCCCCTCCAGAGGCGACAGGGCCCCAGGCAGGCCCTGGGGTTGTAGAGTCCAGGATGGCTTGGGAGGCTGTGTCCCAGCCTCAGCGGTGCTCAGGGGCGGAGACCTCGCTTCCATCCACTGAGCCAAAAATGAATAAATCAAGAAGAAAACCCCTTGCTTTGGAAACTCAAGCTGGCGGTCACAGTCGCGGCTCTCCTTCCCCATAGCAACCCGTGCCTGCAGGGGGGGGGTGCACAGAGCTCCCCAGCAAGCGGACTCGCCCCGTAACAGATTGAGGGTGCAAACCCAGGCATGCCTCAGTTTCCTTCCCCCTGCGTGGGGGCAATGAGCTCTCTGGCCTGGGTTGGGGTGGATGACAAAGTTGGGGGGTAACACACTTGCTCTCTCTTTTGTTTGTTTAGGGTTTTGTTACTTTTTGTTTGTTTGTTTTGAGACAGCATCTCATGTAGCCCAGGCTGGCCTCAGACTCACAGAGATCCATCTGCCTCTGCCTCCAGGGTGCTGGGATTAAGAAATATTGTATTAATGGGATCAAATAATGATAGTTATTATCATTACTATTGCAACAGAGTCTCACTATGTAACCCAGGTTGGCTTCTAATTCATGGCAATCCCCCTGCCTCAGCCTCCCAAATGTTCAGACCCAGGTGCAGTTGCCATGCTTCAGGCTGTGACAAATAAGCCTGGAGATGGATTGAGCGTGTTTTCCTGCCGTCCAAGCCTATTTTAATCTGATCTGTGGCACCAGAGAGTCCGTGTTTCTGCTGGAGACTGGGGCCCTGAGCACCGTCAGGGCAGCAGGGACAGCCACATCCCAGCAAGGCCACCCAGGGTCAGCTTCTGGGACTGCGGATGTTCTAGAACAGTTTTGGAGCAGAGCAAACCCCAGCCAGGCTGTGGGGGTGCCCAGCATCCTCCACCATGACCATCTGGAGACTCAGGTCCCGGTAGACGCAGGGATGAGGGCGACTTGGTGACCAGAGCTACCGGCAAGGACGTTGATGAGGACAGCCATGCCCGGGCCATGCCAGCCTCGGGCCTGTGTCGGGGCCCCTGAGCAGCCCCCAAGTACATGGGGGAAACTGGGGCCCCGATGCCAGCTGCTGCCTGGGTCCCTGCACCCGAACACTGGGCACAGCTTCTGGGGAGGATGGATCGACAGCGTGTCTCTCAATCACCCACTGCTGGGTTTCTGAAGCAGGGTCTCTCACTGAACCTGGACCGCAGCAATTCAGCCAGAAAGAGCGCCGAACCCAAGGGGTTCTCCTGCCTCGGGCCCCTGGTGCTGGGGGGGGTGAGCACCCACCTTTCCCAGCCTAACTCCAGTTCCAGGGGATATGAACTCAGCTCTCCCACAGCAAACCTGCGACCCCTGAGCCTTTCCCCGGCTCTATCTGTTTCTTGTAGCCCAGGCTGTGCTGGAACTCTCAATGTAGCTGAGGATGACCTTGAACTCCTGATCCTCCTGCCTCCAGCTCCCAGTGCTGGGACGATGGGTGCTCCAGTAACTGAGCCCGGGGTCCAGCCGCAGGGTGCAGGGTTTGGGGATATGCTGACAGCTGGGGCAGGTCTGCATCTCAGATGTGGCATGTGACCCTGGCCGGGGTGGGGGTGGGGTGGGGGGCTGGGGCTGAGGCAAGGGTGAGCACTGTGGCCGGGTTGTTGTGGATCTGGGGCTGACCAGTGGATCAGAGCACGTTCCTGGCTTCTGGACATGCCTGGAATTTTCTGTGACGTGGAAAGGTTCAGGATGACCTTGAGGATCCTAGCTAGGCCGGGGCCCAGGGATCCCAAGTCTGTCCCAGAGACGCCAGGAGCACAGTGCGGGCAGGATGGGCCGTCCAGGGGGACCCTGTGTGGCCTGCAGGGCCGGGCGGGCAGGATGGGCCGTCCAGGGGGACCCTGTGTGGCCTGCAGGGCCGGGCAGTCTCCGGGACGGCCTCGCACAGTGCGAGCTCTAGGCCCTGCTCCTGCCCACGTGGAGGCCGGGGCCTGTGTGGCCATGCTCGGGGAGGTGTGGGTGGAGGCTTTGGTTGTTGCAGGGAGGTGGGAACTGAGGGCCTTGGGGCCTTCAGGATGCTGGTGAGCGAGAAAAAGAGGAGGAAGAAAGGGACTTGACTTTGAAATATGAAGTGTTTGAATTACACTAATTTTACTTACTTACTTGTGAGGTGAAGTCCCAGGCACACTGCTGAGATCAGGGACCGCTCTCTAGCATCAGCTCTTGTCCTCCTCCATGGGGGTCCCAGGATCGAACTCGGGTCCTCAGGCTTGGCACGAAGCAGCTTTACCCATTCAGCCATATTGCCAGTCTGGGACTTGCTTTTTATTCCTACATCACCAGAGAAGTCCATCATCAAACCAGGAAAAATTCCATTCTCTACCCAGGCATGGAGGCATAGGCCTGTCATCCTGACATATGGGAGACTGAGGCAGGGGGATGGCTGTGAGTTCCAGATCACCCAGAGAACTGCAGAGTGAGACCTTGTCTCAGACAACGACATCAAAGAATTGGTGTGGTCTGCATGCAAACAGTTGGGACTGGTCAAGGTCATCCTGGGCTACACAGTGAGTTTGAGGCCAGCCTGGGCTACACAGGGAGACTCTGTCTCAACAACAACAAAAAGCTTCGAGCAGGGAGCCGAGGGCGGGCGGCACAGGGCCCAGCACTGGGGAAGAGCGAGGTGGCAAGACTGGTCCTGCTGGACCCTGGGAGCAGTTCCTCAGCCACGGTTACGCCAGAGGGAGGCCACAGGGAGAGGCGCACTGGCCGAATGTAGGAATCCGGGCCTACGGAGCTCAGGAATCCTACGCAAGGTGGAGACTTTCTGTCCTGCTGGGGAGGGCCACCAGCAGCCAGAGTGACTTGGGCCGGGTGCGAGGGTGCGTGCTCACAGTCCTAGGACTCAGTAGAGGCAGGAGGATGGTGAGTTTGAGACCAGCCTGGGCTACTAGAGGGAAACGCTTTCTCAAAGATCCAAATTCAAATCCCTAATATACACTTAAAAGCTGGGTGCAAGCCGGGCTGTGGTGGTTCGCAAGAGGATCTCTGTGAGTTCGAGGCCAGCCTGGTCTACATAGGAGTTCCAAGACAGCCAGGGCTACACAGAGAAACCCTGTCTCGAAACCCCCACAACAATAAATAAATAAAAGTTGGGTGCGACTGTACCTCGGCCCTGGGAGCAGACACAGAGGGCCACAGGGGTCAGTACTGTGAGAGACACCGTCCCAAGGAACAGGGCGGGGCTGGCAGGAGACTCGGAGGGCAAAGGAGCTGCCAAGCCTGACCACCAGGGTTCGAGCCCCACGCCCTACACAGCGAAGGAGAGAACGGCTCCCGAAAGTTGCCCCTTGGCCTCTGCACAAGCCCTCAAGGAGATCATTAAAGACAGCGAGAAGGAAGGTTGGAGCGTCAGGGAAAGACACCAGACGCTGACCCCTTCCCACCCCAGTTTCCACATGTGGGCAGGCGTGAGTGCCAGTGCACGCGCACACACACACACGCACGCGCGCGCACACACACGCACACACACACGTGCACACACACGTGCACACACACGCACACACACATACACACGCACGCACACACGCACACATGCTAATTTTTAAAAAATCAGGCCTCTTCGCTCACCACAGGATGCCTTGAAGAAAATGGACAGATAAAGGGCAAAGTAACAGCTGCTGTGTCTGTGATGCTCTGGCTGGGGGTCTTAACGTTTTTCACAACTGTGTGTGTGCACATGAGTTCACTGCGCAAAGAGGCCAGAAGAGGGCGCTGGAATCCCCGTACCCAGAGTCACAGACACTTGTGAGCAGCCATGTGAGTGCTGGGAGCGGAACTGTGTCCTCTGCAAGAGCAGCTGGTGCGCTAACCACTGAGCCCCCCCCCCCCCGCAGGATCCCAAGACAAGCCAGGCTTTGTGTACATTTTTGAATTTTCTCCTTAAGATGGTTTTGTCAGGACGACCTCACCGTAAGCCAGGGGATGTGTGCTAGCTTTTGCCAACTTGGCACAAGCTCGTGGTTTGGGAAGAGGGACCCCAGTGGAGGAAACGCCGCCACCAGACTGGCCTGCAGGGCGTTTTCCTGACTGATGGTGGGGCAGGGCCCAGCCATGGTCCTGGGTTCTGTAAGAAAGCAGCTGAGCAAGCCAGGAAGCAACACTCCTCCATGGACTCTTCACCAGCCCCTCCTCCAGGTCCTGCCCTGTGTGTGTGTGTGTGCGCGTGTGAGCTCCTGGACTGTGAAATAACCCTTCCTCCCCCAGCTGCTCTTGGTCCTGGCGTTCATCACAGCAAACACAGGAAAGCCAGGACACTGTCTTCCGTCAGTGAAGAACCGCAGACCGCGCACACGAACTCCTATGCCGCACACCAGGGCCCAGGGCTCACACCCAAGGGAACACGTGGGGACATGGCTGCCCGACCAGAGGATCTGGGGGACCCGCGCCCGTTCCCGCCTCTGACTGGTGAGAGTTTCCCAGTCAGTGCTGCCCTGCGTCCTCAGGGGTCACCAGGACGTCCCTGTGTCCTCAGGGGTCACCAGGACGTCCCCGTGTCCTCAGGGGTCACCCAGGACGTCTGCACGGCCGGAAGGCCGCATGGACCCAGGCTTCAGACCGCGCACCCGAGTTCTGCCGGCTCCAGGTCCACGGCCGAGCCGCTGCTCTGTGCCACCCTCAGGCCCTGCGCCCCTCACCGCAGGGGGCTGTGACTGGGGGGGGTGACTGGGGGGGCTGTGACTGGGGGGGCTGTGACTGGGGGGGTGACGGGGGGGGTGACTGGGGGGGTGACGGGGGGCTGTGACGGGGGGTGACTGGGGGCTGTGACTGGGGGGGCTGTGACTGGGGGGGGCTGTGACTGGGGGCTGTGACTGGAAGGATGTGACTGGGGGCTGTGACTGGGGGCTGTGACGGGGGGGCTGTGACTGGGGGGGGTGACTGGGGGCTGTGACTGGGGGGGCTGTGACTGGGGGGGATGTGACTGGGGGGGGTGACTGGGGGGTGACTGGGGGGGTGACTGGGGGCTGTGACTGGGGGGGGCTGTGACTGGGGGGGATGTGACTGGGGGGGTGACTGGGGCTGTGACTGGGGGGGTGACTGGGGGCTGTGACTGGGGGGGGCTGTGACTGGGGGGGTGACTGGGGGCTGTGACTGGGGGGGGCTGTGACTGGGGGGGTGACTGGGGCTGTGACTGGGGGGGCTGTGACTGGGGGCTGTGACTGGAAGGATGTGACTGGGGGGGTGACTGGGGGGGTGACTGGGGGCTGTGACTGGGGGCTGTGACTGGGGGCTGTGACTGGGGGGGCGTGGCTACAGCCCCGGTGGCCTGAGCCGCAGGGGCGTCAGCCACGGTTCGGCGGGAGGGTCTACAGGTTGAGTTCAGCCTGGGCTACGCGGTGCGCTCCAGGGCAGCCTGGGGTACAGCAGAGCCGGGGACCCCGCTGAGCGCCTGGGAGGAGGGCGGTGCTCGCCCCCAGGCTCCCCTCCCGCCCCGTGCCCGCTCCCTCCAGCACACGGGGCCGCCCCGTGCGATCTGCTGCGCTGTCTGCAAACCGATACCAGGCTGCAGCCGCCCCTGAAACCGGCCGCGCGGCGCCCGCCCATGTGAAAGTCCCGGGCGGGCCGTGTGGCTGGGCTGCGGCAACCGCCCGGCTGTGCCTCGGTTTCTCCACCCGTGAAGTCTGCGGAGCTCTCACAATCCACAGGCGTCCCCGATCCTCCGCTGTCAGGGAGGGCGCGGCGCTGCACACCCGCCCACCCGAGCCTGTGTCCCCGGCCTCCCCACGCGGGGCCTCTGTCCCCGGTCACCGCCCCGCAGCCAGCCTGGGCCCTGAGCCGCCTCCTCCAGGAAGCCCGCTTCGCCCTGACCCCCGGGGCCGGGCTGTGGGCGGGAGGGAGCGGCTGCGCGCACCGATCTTACCCCCGCCCGGGGACTGCGTGGGAAGGGCACGGACTCGGGGCTCGCGGAGGCCACGGCGGCCCCGGGGCTCGGGCCGGCGCCCGGGGAGAGGAGGGGAGAGGCCGGGGACCCGCGCACCGCGGGGGTGGGGCG
Organism: Peromyscus leucopus; assembly: GCF_004664715.2. NCBI lineage: Eukaryota > Metazoa > Chordata > Mammalia > Rodentia > Cricetidae > Peromyscus > Peromyscus leucopus. The sequence goes on from NC_051077.1 coordinate 54,311,548, forward strand.
CAGGGCCGGGGAGACAACCGGGCCCTCGCGGACCCCGAGTGTGCGGGGGTCCCCGCTCCTGTGCGAGGGAAACTGAGGCTGGGAGGACCAGGCCGCGGCCCGACCGCTGAGAGCTCTGCGGACCGACTGCATGGCCCCGCGGGAGCGCGCCTCGGCCGGCGCAGGGCACCGCGGCTGTGCGTTCACAGGACGGGCGGCCCGGGGCGGGGACGCGGGGCAGGACGGAGCAGCGACCTCCGCGGACGCCGAGGTGGGGACCAGGCCTCCTCCCCACCCGGGCCACGGCGGACTCTGAGAGGCTGAAGGGCTGGAGCCGTGGTGACGAGTCTGGGGGCGTGGTCAGGGGTGCAGCCTAGGCCCCCCCAGTGAGGGGCTGGGGGCGTGGTCAGGGGTGGAGCCCCCGCCTAGAATTCCCAGTGAGGGGCTGGGGGCGTGGTCAGGGTGGAGCCCCGCCTAGAATCCCCAGTGAGGGGCTGGGGGCGTGGTCAGGGTGGAGCCCTGCCTAGAATCCCCAGTGAGTGGCTGGGGGCGTGGTCAGGGTGGAGCCCCTGCCTAGGATCCCCCAGTGAGGGGCTGGGGGCGTGGTCAGGGGTGGAGCCCCCGCCTAGAATCCAGTGAGGGGCTGGGGGCGTGGTCAGGGTGGAGCCCTGCCTAGAATCCCCAGTGAGGGGCTGGGGGCGTGGTCAGGGGTGGAGCCCCTGCCTAGAATCCCCAGTGAGGGGGCTGGGGGCGTGGTCAGGGGTGGAGCCCCTGCCTAGAATCCCCAGTGAGGGGCTGGGGGCGTGGTCAGGGTGGAGTCCCGCCTAGAATCCCCAGTGAGGGGCTGGGGGCGTGGTCAGGGTGGAGCCCCCGCCTAGAATCCCCAGTGAGGGGCTGGGGGCGTGGTCAGGGGTGGAGCCCCCGCCTAGAATCCAGTGAGGGGCTGGGGGCGTGGCCAGGGTGGAGCGCTGCGCAAGCACTCACAAGCACCCTCAGTTTGACAGACAGCGGTGCCCGGCCCGAGGGTGGGGACCCTGGAGGCCGCAACAGTGAGGACGGCGCAGAGCAGCGAGTGGCGGAGCTGGGGAGGCCTGGGCCGGCTCGTGCCTCCTGCCGCAGCCCAGGCTAGCTCGCTGTCCGGCTGCCCCGGGTGGGTGGACGCCACGGGGGAAGCCGTTCGATCCTGCGTCCCGCGCTCACACCACCCTTGCTCGTTTAAAGCGCACGGTGCGGTCGCTCGGTGTGCACGCGGCACTCGTGCAGGTCCGGGACGTCCTCACCGGATGCCGGTGTCTGTCCCCGAGCGGCCGGTTTCCGGGGCGGGCCGTGACGGCCGGGCCTCGTCCGTCGGGGAGCAGACCGATGGGGTCGCTCCCCAGGGGCTCCGCGGCTGCTGTCAATCACCGGCACTGTGTCTCTGAGGTTTGCCAACCTATGTCAGTGCCTCTTCCCTTTTCAGCGCTGAGTAATATTCCGCTGTGTGCCTGGAGCACGTTTATTTCTCTGCACACGTGCGTGCCTTCCCGGTCACTGCAAACCCTGCTGCTCAGACTGGGGCGACGACCGCCACTCCGCTCCCCTTCCCCTTTCCTGTCTTGTTATAGATGGAACCCAGGTCTTCCTTCACCCTCCAACCGGGAGCCACGCCCCGGCCCTCCCCGGGGCCGAGGCTGTCACTCTGCCCCCGACCACGCCCCCAGCCTATCACCGGGGTCCGAGGCTGTCACTCTGCCTCGACCACGCCCCATATTCTCATTGGTGGGTCCGAGGCTGTCACTCTGCCCCCTGACCACGCCCCCGCCCTCCCCGGGGCCGAGGCTGTCACTCTGCCCCTGACCACGCCCCCAGCCTATCACCGGGGTCCGAGGCTGTCACTCTGCCTCGACCACGCCCCATCTTCTCATTGGTGGGTCCGAGGCTGTCACTCTGCCTTCTGACCACGCCCACCCGGGGTCCCGGGCTGTCACCCTGCCCCGGCCACGCCCCCAGCCTATCACCGGGGTCCGACGCTGTCACTCTGCTCCTGACCACGCCCCCAGCCCTCACCGGGGCCGAGGCTGTCACTCTGCCCCCCTGACCACGCCCACGCCCTCCCGGGGTCCCGAGCTGTCACTCTGCCCCGACCACGCCCCCATCTTCTCATTGGTGGGTCCGAGGCTGTCACTCCGCCCCAGGCCACGCCCCCGACCTCCCGGGGTCCCGGGCTGTCACTCGGCCGCAGAAGCCCGTTGGACGCCGCGGCCTCTCCCCGCCCCGGAAGCGGACGGAAGTCTTGGTCACCGCGCGCCGGCCTCCCACGGTCACAGGCCCGTCCGGCTGTCGGTCGCGTTTATTAAGTGCTCGGTGCTCCGGGCAGCCCGGCTGGGTCCGCGCGCCCCACGACCGCCCGCCCCACCCGGGCGCATCAGGCCGGCCCCGCTCAGCCCGTGTCCCCTGCCGGCGGTCTCCAGGCTCCCCGCTCAGCCCCAGTGTCCCCTGCCGGCGGTCTCCAGGCTCCCCACTCAGCCTGTGCGGGCAGAGGCCCCGTCACGCGGGCCGGGGTGCGTCCTGCCGGTGCTGTGCGGCCTCGGGGAGCAGCGGGAGTCGCTCGTGGGCCGGGCCGCCGCGGGCACGGTCTACGCCGGGGCCGCCGAGCTCCGGGCGCCCGTGCAGCCGCCCCGCAGGCTCCGGGACGGCGGGGGCGTCGTCCGCGTCCCGGGCCGCCTCCACCACCAGCGTCCCCCGCGGGCACACCACTTCCGGGAAATCCGCGGGGCTGCGCCACTGCCAGGCCTGGAAAGAGGCACAGCCAGGCTGTGGGCGGGGCCGGGGCGGGGAAGCCGGGTGTGGGCGGGGCCGGGACAGGATGAAGGGCTGTGTGCGGGGTCAGGACAGTGAAGCTGGGTGTGTGGGCGGGGCCAGGGCAGGATGAAGGGCTGTGGGCGGGGCCAGGGCAGGATGAAGGGCTATGGGCGGGGTCAGGACAGTGAAGAGGGGCGCGTGGGCGGGGCCAGGGCAGGATGGAGGGCTGTGGGCGGGGCCAGGGCTAGATGGAGGGCTGTGGGCGGGGCCAGGGCAGAGTGACGGGCTGTGGGCGGGGCCAGGACAGTGAAGCCGGGCGTGTGGGCGGGGCCAGGACAGTGAAGCCGGGCGTGTGGGCGGGGCCGTGCTGGACCGCACCACTGCCGCAGTCCGCACGGAACCAGACCGAAGCCGCGAAGAACCTTTACCTGCTTGCCCTGGCTGCCCGGGAACTCCACAGCCGTGCTGGCACAGGGGGTGGGCAGGGGTGGGCACAGGCGCCAGGCGGCCCTGGAACAAAGCACGGCAGACCGGGCCTGCGTTTCTCCTCTCCTTCCAGCCCGCCCCCGCCCCCCGTCCCCGCCCCGGTGCCCCGTCCCCGTCCCGTCGGGGAGAGGCGAGGGTTACCTGCTCAAGCCGACGTACCCGAGGCTGCCCAGGAGGAGGACACTGGCGAAGCTCCCCAGGGACGCAAAAATGATGGCTAACCGGGAAATCCGCACCTCTGGGGCCGGAGAACTCGGGGTGAGCGGCCCGGCGTCCCTCCCCACCCCCGGGCCGCCCGACGGGGACGGCGGTGTGACCCACGCCCCGCAGCCCACGAGCCAGGGGGCAGAGGGCGGCTTCCCTGCCACTGGGGTCGGTGGGGCAGCGCCTGGGGAGGGGACGTCACAGCCTGGTTTTGGAGGATGGATAGGAGTTTGACAAGTGGGGGATCAGATATTCCAGGCCGGGAGGTGGGCCGGAGCCTCTCCCCGGGGCCGGGTGGCCGCGGCCGCACTCACCGAGCGGGAAGCGCTGCGCGGGGCTCCAGGCGCCGGGGAGCCGCGCGGTGTCCGCCCGCACCCGGACCCTGTACGCCGCGCCGCCGCGCAGTCCCCGCAGCGTCACTCGCGTCTCCGCGGGCGGCACGAGCCACTCTGCGGGGGGGAGGGACGTGGGTCGGGGTCGTCCCGGGGCCCGTGGGCGAGCCTGACGCCCCAGAGCACTCGCCCCGAGGGTGAGCTCGGACCCGGCGCGGCTCCCAGCACCCAGGGCGGCTCACAGAAAGGATCCGCCCGCAGACGCGGCTTTGAGAGGTGACAGAAAGTCAGACACAGGCTGCTGACTCGGTGCAGGTCCTGGGGAGCTGAGGCAGGAGGATTGCTCCCGATCTGAGGACAGCCTGGACTACAGAGCGGGACCCAGCCGGGAGGGGGGGGGGAGTCCGCTATCACAGCCAATCAGCGCGGAATTAAAGCGCGGAAGGCCGGAGGGGGTGGGTGAACGGGGTCGGTCCCGCCCAGGGCCCCGGCGCACCTGACGCCCACTCGCCGTCCTCAGCCTCGCAGCGCACGACGTATCGAGTCAGGACCCCCGGGCAGCCGCCCAGCGGGGACGGCGTCCACTCCACGGACACCGAGTCCCCGCTGTGCTTCCTCACCGACACTTGGCGCGGGGTCCCGGCCACGGAAGCTGCGCAAAACCGGTCAGCTGTGGGGCTGCAGGTGGGAAGGCCCCGCCCACCGCGACCACACGTAGACACGCCCACCACGATGACCACCGCCCATGCCCCACCCACTGCTGGCTCCGCCCTCAGCCCCAGCTCCACCCACAGTCCTGGCTCCTCCACTGTCCTGGCTCCGCCCACAGCCTCGGTTCCGCCCACGGCTCCGGCTCCGCCCACAGCCCTGGTCCTCCCACAGCCCCGGCTCCGCCCACAGCCCCGGCTCCGCCCACAGCCCTGATTCCGCGCACAGCCCCGGCTCCGCCCACAGCCCTGGTCTTCGCACAGCCCCGGCTCCGCCCACAGCCCCGCCCACAGACCTGGCTCCACCCACAGCCCCGGTTCCGCCCACAGCCCCGGCCCCGCCCCTGTGTCGGTGACAGACAGTTCCCGGCCATCAGAGAACACAAACCCGGGGTCGGTACTCACTGTTACCCCCGAAGTAGTAACTGGACAGGACCGTGGACCACAGCAGTGGCTTCTCGGGGTTCTTGGTGGCGAAGACCGCCACGTGGTAACAGCCCTCGGGGTGCAGGCCGGGCGCTGAGCGCCAGCGGTGCGACACTGAAGGACGGCAGAGCGGGCACTGAGGGGGCTTGCGGGCGGGCGGGGTCCACACCGGGCCCTCCCCGGGGCTGCCGGCTCCACACCGGGCCCTCCCCGGGGCTGCGGCCCAGGCTGCGCGGGGAGTCCCGGGACAGCCCGGCCAGCGCCCCCTCCTCGGCCTCATCAGCTCGCCACCGGCGGCTGTGAACGGCCACCTCCCCGCGGGGTGCGGCCCGCCCGGGCCGGAGCCCGGGACCCGGCCGAGGACGCCCGTCCGTCCGCGGAGTGACGTACCCGTCCCGGCCGCGCCCCCGTCCTCCGGCCCAATCAGGGCGCAGTGGGCGTGGCTCCCGCCCGGCGCCCGCCGCTCCACGCAGTAGGTGGTGCCGGGGTCCCCCGCCGCCCAGCGCACGGAGGTCACGTTGCCGTCCACGCTGACGTCCAGGGTTCTCATCTCCGGGGGGAGCTCTGGGTGTGACAAGGGGTCGCCCGCGTCAGTGACCGCGCAGGCCCGCGCTCGGCCTCCAGTCGAGGAGCCAGCCCGCATTTATTGAGCGCCAGCTGTATGCCAGGCCGGTGCTTTGCAGGAGCCGCCTGTTTACAAAGGGACTCCGCTGGTTTGTTCCTGTTTTCTTTTCCAGACAGGGTTTCTCTGTGTAGCTTTGCGCCTGTCCTGGATCTCACTCTGTAGCCCAGGCTGGCCTCGAACTCACGGAGATGCCCCTGCCTCTGCTCCCGAGTGCTGGGATTAAAGGCGAGCGCCACCGCCGCCCATTTCACCCCCGGCGCTGAGGCTGTGCAGAGTCCCCGGATGTGCGCACCCACCGAAGCCCTGACTCAACCAAGCCAGCTCCACCAGGCCTGCGCGCCGCCAGCCCGGCCGTGGGCTCCACGGGGCTGACGGGAGCTGCCCTGGCAGTGCTCGGCAAGTGCTCCTGGGAGGCCTGGAGTTCGGGATCCCCCTGCCTCTGCCTCGGGCGCTGCGGTCACGGTTCTGCGCCACTGTGCGCAGCCGTGGGCCTCCCTTCGGTGGACAAAAATACCCGAGGGCCGGCGAGATGGCAAAGCAGCCATTGGCCACTGCTGCCGGCCTGGAGGACCGAGTTCAGGGACCGAGTCCAGGGACCGAGTCCAGGGACCGAGTCCAGGGACCGAGTCCAGGGACCGAGTTCAGGGACCGAGTCCAGGGACCGAGTCCAGGGACCGAGTTCAGGGACCGAGTTCAGGGACCGAGTTCAGGGACCGAGTTCGATCCCCGGGCCCCGTCCTCCACGCGCACCCCCTGGCAACGGTGCCCGCACCAAACGGCGAGCTTTCTCGGGAAAGTAACTCGGTAAACTGCGCAGTGGACCGCGCGACACGAACCTGTCACCCCAGCGCCTGGGAGGCACGGCCAGGGGACTGGGGGGGGACACGGCCAGGGGATGGGGGGGCACGGCGGGGGGGGGGAACATGGCCAGGGCCCGGAGGGGCGTCAGACCCCGGGCTGGAGATCGGCGCGGTCCCCGCCCGGCCCTGCGCCCCTTCGGATTGAAATGCACGGTCTTGACCTCGCGCGCGCGCGCTCGGTGTGCGGGATCGAACCCGGGCCCCGGCCCCCGCCCCGGGCCCCGCACCTGAGACGTTGGGGGCGGGCAGGTGCCACGTCCGGTTGGGGCTGAGGCCGAAGCGAGTCTTGGTGAGCACCACCAGGTCGTAGGCGGCCCCGGAGAGCCTCAGCGCCTTGTCCAGGGACACGGTCTTCGAGGTCCTCCTCTGACACGCGCAAGACAGCATGTGCACGCGCACCAAGTGCCGCGCCTGCGCACCGGACTCGTCTCCCCGGCAACCCTCGGGGACAGCGGGCTGCGCGGCCTGCGGAGCAGGAGACGGGCATGGGGACCGGCACGCCTGGGGCGGGCCAGGGAGCGCAGCTGCTCACACCGCGCACGTCCATACTGGAGGGCGTTACGTAGCCAGGCTGGCCAGGCTGGTGACGCCTCCCCTCTCGGCACCTCCTGGGCTGTGCTGAAGTGCCGCATCGTGCGCACCCGAGTGACCGACTGTGGCGCTGCAACTCGTCTCCCCTGACCGGGACACAGCCAGGTGGCGGATGCAGGCTGGCCGTACCACAGAGGCTTGGACCCGTCGACCACGCCCAGGTGGCGTACCACAGCTGGCTGCCGGCGACACGAGGCTGGCACCGCGCCACGTCCGGCTGAACGGAACGCCAGGCTGGTCGCACAGCAGCTGGAGTCGCCCGCCCGGTGGGCCTGTCAACCCACCAGCAAGTGCTGGCGGACCACGCCGGACCTGGCGACACGCGGCCTGACGCGAGCCAGGCTGACGAGCACCCAGTGACGGCCAGCCAGGCTGGAACCCCGCGAGGATTGAGCCGACGGCCAGCTGACCCGAAGCAGTGCCCGCGCATTGCAGCTGACCCGCGACACCGCCCAGGCATGACGGCGAAGAGCCAGGCTGGAGCGATCGACGACAGGCTGGACGTGACAGCAGGTGGACCGCCGGGCCGACCCGACAGGCTTGGAGCGATCACGGCCTCAGGTGACCCGGACAGCAAGGCTGACGGCGAACGCAGGATGGACCCTGGACCAGCAAGGTGGAGCCTCTGCGCTGCATGGTCAGATTTGCTTCCACTTGGCAGGGCCCACAGAACTTGACTAGGCTGGGGAGGATCTGCAGGGAAGCCGGGAAGGGCGCGGTGGCGGAGGGGGGAGGGGAAGGCGGGGTGACGGGAAAGGCCGGGGGTGGCGGAGGGGGGCGGGAAGCGGGGTGACGGAGGGGGGCGGGAAGGCGGGGTGACGGTAAGGCGGGGTGAGGAGGGGGACGGGAGGGGGTGACGGAGGGGGGACCCGGGAAGGGGGGGTGGACGGAGGGGGGACGGTGAGGCCCGGGTGGAGGGGGGACGGAGGGGGTGACGGAGGGGGGGAACGGGAAGGCGGGTGACGGAGGGGGAGGGAGGCGGGGTGCGGAGGGGGAAGGCCGGGTAGGGGGACGGGAAGGCCGGGGGTGGGGGGGAGCCGGGGTGACGGAGGGGGGACGGGAGGGAGGGGTGGGGGGGGGACGGCTTGCTGGAGTGGAGCCTTTTCCACACCTTTGCCTCTTGCTCAATTCCCGCCCGGCCTCGGCCGTGCATGATTGGGGTCCAGAAGCTCTTGCGGACTTTCTGTGTGTCAGCTTAGGGTGGAAAAGGAGACGTCAAATGTTCAGGGAGGGGCGCCGGAGCAGCGGCGATTGCAGTCTGGGAGGGTTCGACCAGGGCAGAGGCAGGTCTGGGGGGGGGCAACGGGGCAACGGGGCGAACGGTGCGGTGTGGGGGCTCGGTTCGTCCTCGCTGGCAGCCGCGCTCATCACCCTACATCTTATCAGCTACCATCACCACAATACTCACGCTCTCCATTGGTTTTTCACCTTGTGGATTAAGAAATAGGAATAGACCACATGAGGGAGGTTGAGTGCCTACGAGGAATGATTAAGTCAAGATCGGAGGGTCTGATTAACTGAGAGTTTCCTGGGTAGTTCTAAAGAGGAGGCTGGGTGTGATGATGGTTAACCGCACGAGAGAGCTGGGGGGGGTTTTCTTATGTTTGGTGAGTGGCCGTGGACTGACTGCGAGTGAGGGGTGGGTGCGTGCAGGCGGTCCTGACTACATGCCGTTTTTGAAGGAACTAGGATGGGAGGATCATGGGGGGATGGGATGGAGTGTGAGAGTGGGTGTGGGAGGATGAGAGGGAGGAGAGGAGAGCGGAACTGGGGTAAAGGGTGGATCGCCCTAGCTGCTTGGGATGGGCTGTGGATGAGGGGCCGGGAAGCTCAGGCAGCGTGCCACAAGACGGACTGCGGGACCAGAGAGAGGCAGAGTTGTCAAGCATGGTGTGAGGGGTGTGGGGCGAGGTGTGTGTAGAGTGTGTGTGTGTGCGTGTGTGTCGTTGGTGTGTGCGTGTGTGTGCGTGTTGTGGTGTCTGGTGTTGGGTGTGTGTGTGTGGGTGTGTGTTCTGGTGTGGGAGTGGTGCGTGTGTGTGTGGTGTCTGTGTGTGTGTGGATGTGTTGTGGTGTCGTGTGTGCGTGTGTGTGGAGTGTGGTGTGTGTGAGTGTTGTGTGTGTGGTGTGCGTGCGTGAGTGTGTGTGTGTGTGTTGTTGAGAGTGTTGTGTGTGTGGCTTGTGTGTGGAGTGTGTTGTGTTGTGTGTTGTGGTGTGCGTGTGTGTAAGGATGCAGGGGGAGGGTGCTACAGCGGGTGGGCGGCATCAGCGAATGGAGCGCATGGGAGCAGAGAAGGGGTGAC